>NC_091764.1:120582049-120584549 GCF_029378745.1 Bos indicus
GGTTAGGGTTAGGGTTAGGGTTAGGGTTAGGGTTAGGGTTAGGGTTAGGGTTAGGGTTAGGGTTAGGGTTAGGGTTAGGGTTAGGGTTAGGGTTAGGGTTAGGGTTAGGGTTAGGGTTAGGGTTAGGGTTAGGGTTAGGGTTAGGGTAGGGTTAGGGTTAGGGTTAGGGTTAGGGTTAGGGTTAGGGTTAGGGTTAGGGTTAGGGTAGGGTTAGGGTTAGGGTTAGGGTTAGGGTTAGGGTTAGGGTTAGGGTTAGGGTTAGGGTTAGGGTTAGGGTTAGGGCTAGGGTTAGGGTTAGGGTTAGGGTTAGGGTTAGGGTTAGGGTTAGGGTTAGGGTTAGGGTTAGGGTTAGGGTTAGGGTTAGGGTTAGGGTTAGGGTTAGGGTTAGGGTTAGGGTTAGGGTAGGGTTAGGGTTAGGGTTAGGGTTAGGGTTAGGGTTAGGGTTAGGGTTAGGGTTAGGGTTTAGGGTTAGGGTTAGGGTTAGGGTTAGGGTTAGGGTTAGGGTTAGGGTTAGGGTTAGGGTTAGGGTTAGGGTTAGGGTTAGGGTTAGGGTTAGGGTTAGGGTTAGGGTTAGGGTTAGGGTTAGGGTTAGGGTTAGGGTTAGGGTTAGGGTTAGGGTTAGGGTTAGGGTTAGGGTTAGGGTTAGGGTTAGGGTTAGGGTTAGGGTTAGGGTTAGGGTTAGGGTTAGGGTTAGGGTTAGGGTTAGGGTTAGGGTTAGGGTTAGGGTTAGGGTTAGGGTTAGGGTTAGGGTTAGGGTTAGGGTTAGGGTTAGGGTTAGGGTTAGGGTTAGGGTTAGGGTTAGGGTTAGGGTTAGGGTTAGGGTTAGGGTTAGGGTTAGGGTTAGGGTTAGGGTTAGGGTTAGGGTTAGGGTTAGGGTTAGGGTTAGGGTTAGGGTTAGGGTTAGGGTTAGGGTTAGGGTTAGGGTTAGGGTTAGGGTTAGGGTTAGGGTTAGGGTTAGGGTTAGGGTTAGGGTTAGGGTTAGGGTTAGGGTTAGGGTTAGGGTTAGGGTTAGGGTTAGGGTTAGGGTTAGGGTTAGGGTTAGGGTTAGGGTTAGGGTTAGGGTTAGGGTTAGGGTTAGGGTTAGGGTTAGGGTTAGGGTTAGGGTTAGGGTTAGGGTTAGGGTTAGGGTTAGGGTTAGGGTTAGGGTTAGGGTTAGGGTTAGGGTTAGGGTTAGGGTTAGGGTTAGGGTTAGGGTTAGGGTTAGGGTTAGGGTTAGGGTTAGGGTTAGGGTTAGGGTTAGGGTTAGGGTTAGGGTTAGGGTTAGGTTAGGGTTAGGGTTAGGGTTAGGGTTAGGGTTAGGGTTAGGGTTAGGGTTAGGGTTAGGGTTAGGGTTAGGGTTAGGGTTAGGGTTAGGGTTAGGGTTAGGGTTAGGGTTAGGGTTAGGGTTTAGGGTTAGGGTTAGGGTTAGGGTTAGGGTTAGGGTTAGGGTTAGGGTTAGGGTTAGGGTTAGGGTTAGGGTTAGGGTTAGGGTTAGGGTTAGGGTTAGGGTTTAGGGTTAGGGTTAGGGTTAGGGTTAGGGTTAGGGTTAGGGTTAGGGTTAGGGTTAGGGTTAGGGTTAGGGTTAGGGTTAGGGTTAGGGTTAGGGTTAGGGTTAGGGTTAGGGTTAGGGTTAGGGTTAGGGTTAGGGTTAGGGTTAGGGTTAGGGTTAGGGTTAGGGTTAGGGTTAGGGTTAGGGTTAGGGTTAGGGTTAGGGTTAGGGTTAGGGTTAGGGTTAGGGTTAGGGTTAGGGGTTAGGGTTAGGGTTAGGGTTAGGGTTAGGGTTAGGGTTAGGGTTAGGGTTAGGGTTAGGGTTAGGGTTAGGGTTAGGGTTAGGGTTAGGGTTAGGGTTAGGGTTAGGGTTAGGGTTAGGTTAGGGTTAGGGTTAGGGTTAGGGTTAGGGTTAGGGTTAGGGTTAGGGTTAGGGTTAGGGTTAGGGTTAGGGTTAGGGTTAGGGTTAGGGTTAGGGTTAGGGTTAGGGTTAGGGTTAGGGTTAGGGTTAGGGTTAGGGTTAGGGTTAGGGTTAGGGTTAGGGTTAGGGTTAGGGTTAGGGTTAGGGTTAGGGTTAGGGTTAGGGTTAGGGTTAGGGTTAGGGTTAGGTTAGGGTTAGGGTTAGGGTTAGGGTTAGGGTTAGGGTTAGGGTTA
This sequence comes from Bos indicus, assembly GCF_029378745.1. Taxonomy (NCBI): domain Eukaryota; kingdom Metazoa; phylum Chordata; class Mammalia; order Artiodactyla; family Bovidae; genus Bos; species Bos indicus. The sequence continues at coordinate 120,584,171 of NC_091764.1, forward strand.
GGGTTAGGGTTAGGGTTAGGGTTAGGGTTAGGGTTAGGGTTAGGGTTAGGGTTAGGGTTAGGGTTAGGGTTAGGGTTAGGGTTAGGGTTAGGGTTAGGGTTAGGGTTAGGGTTAGGGTTAGGGTTAGGGTTAGGGTTAGGGTTAGGGTTAGGGTTAGGGTTAGGGTTAGGGTTAGGGTTAGGGTTAGGGTTAGGGTTAGGGTTAGGGTTAGGGTTAGGGTTAGGGTTAGGGTTAGGGTTAGGGTTAGGGTTAGGGTTAGGGTTAGGGTTAGGGTTAGGGTTAGGGTTAGGGTTAGGGTTAGGGTTAGGGTTAGGGTTAGGGTTAGGGTTAGGGTTAGGGTTAGGGTTAGGGTTAGGGTTAGGGTTAGGGTTAGGGTTAG
>NC_091765.1:0-101287 GCF_029378745.1 Bos indicus
AGTGAGACCAAGGACTTGCCTTTCCATTGGCGCTTGGCATGTTTCCTTGCTCATGATTTACATCAAGCACCCTGTGCATTAGTATCTTTTCCTGGTTATTCTCCTCTTTAAGAATCATCTGCTAAAACCAAAAAGTTGAATTAGAGTAAAGAAATAAGTAAAGACAGCAAAACACCTGGAAAAATTCAAGTCTAAACTGAAAACGCAACATAAAAAGAAAATACATGGTGATACTATCCATCCCGAATACCACCAGGTGATTAGAGTCAGAATTTGTCTTCTGCTGGAAAAAGGGGTACTTAAGAGATCCTGCAACTCTGAGCCACAAGTCTAGTTTACTAGTCATTAAAATAACCCAGGTGGGCAGGTCCTCAATCAGAACGATAAATAACATCTGATGCCCACCACTACAGCTTTCATTCTTTTTTAAAATGAAAGGATTCAAATGACAAACCCTTCACGGAAATTACACAATGACTGATCAAACTTACCTCTTTATGTGTGGCACCTAATTCTTCTTCTAACAAACTACACCTTTCGAGTGCTACTCGTAATCACGCTCTCAACTCAAACAAAAGGGGCCAAGTCACTGTGTGTTGATGTGTGTATATACATTAGTACACTTCTTAGTGTATACTCACCCTAATACATAGATACTGTCACAGAATACCTTTAATGTCTCTCATTGATCTTAACGTCAAGTAAATCTGCTTGTTAACAGCTTTAAATTCTAAATTTGAGAGAACAAAATGTTATCCTAAATTAATTCTATTACCCAGTTTTTAACTGCAAGTTGATATACAGAATATAATAAATCTGGAGACATTTATGCCAACTAACACTTTTTAACTGGGGGTTTCCCAGGTGGCTCAGTGGTAAAGAATCCACTTGCCAATACAAGAGGGCAGGTTCGATCCCTGGGTTGGGAAGACTGCCTGGAGTGGAAGATGGACACCCACTCTAGTATTCACGCCTGGGAAGCCCCATGAAGAGAGGAGCGTGGTGGGCTACAGTCCACAGTGTCACAAAGATTTGGACATGACTGAGCATGTACACAGGCAACGCTTTTTAACTATATAAAACTCTGACTTCTTACAGAAAAAATATATATACAAGAATTCAAGAAGCTCAAAAGTCAAGTAGTTACATAAATACATGCATCATCCACCTAACAAGACAGCAAGTGTACAAATCCAGGACGACTGGGTGGCTGGTACCCTCTCGTCCAGGGTCTTGTGGTGCTCAAACAGCAATTTCAGTGCGCTGAGCACCTCCACGTCGCTGGTCATGCCGGCTAGGGACTGCGCCTGCTGCTTGCCCACCGTCATCTGGAGGGATGACACATACCAGGAAACCAGGCACTCCAGGTGCTCCAGTAGCAGCTGCAGGGCAGGGCCAAAGGAGCACCTTCAACCTCATGCTTGATTCAGGCCCAATAACTCCTCTCAGACTCACCCTATAGCGGAAAACATGCTAAGGCACATCGGAATCCCGCCAGTTCAGGCTAAAGTTAGAGTGGACTTTCCCAGGGGCCCAGTAGTCAAGACTCCACACTTCTGCAGGGGTCATTGGTTTTAATCCCTGATCGGGGAACTAAGATCTCACACAAAGTGTAACATGGACAAAAATGTAAGTTAAGAGAACTCCCCCCTCAAATGTTCTAAAATTACATTAGCTCTCATCATAAATTTGAAGCAAGGTATGAGAACCCCGAACTGATCCACCCTGGTTTGCTCAGTGGGAAGGTGTGAAAAATGACTTGGAAATCAGACAGAGTTTAAAGACAGCACACGGAGGCCAGCGGTGACCCCCGCGGGGCAAATGTCAACACGTGAGAATCCCCCTACTGACCCTGGTATTGCTTCTTTCCACTCTAAGGTCAGCGATTTCTTCTTATTCTTTCAAGAAGCTGCTCCATGCATATTTTTAGTTCTTCAGTAGGAGTTGGAATCTCCTAGAAAACAGTTAAATGAGAAACTAAATGCAAACATAAATTAAAAAGAGAGAGAGACTGTGAAGACTGACGCTGTCAAGTCTCTCCAGGCTCCACACAAAGGATTTCCTTGCCCCTCCAGAGAAGAGGGGGTCCACTGACCACACGAGCACACAGACCACCACAACTCAGACCAGCCTTCGGCCTCCACCTCAACCTGGCAGGCATGTGGCAGGGGAGAACGTGGAATCCAAGCCTACCTTCTCAAGACCCAGGGGCATCTGAGAAGCTTTCCAAAATATAAACCTAACAACAAAGTGGATAAAGAGATTCTTAAATGACACACAGACCAATGACCTAGAGCCACTGGGGAGAGTGAAGAATAAAGGGAAGGTCTACAAGGCCACCAAGCTTTGGAGTGTTCCTCTGGGACAAAGGTGGATGACACCTCAGGGCCATCTGTTAGCCTGACTCCACTGAAGCCACCCAGTCATTCAATCAAGTGGTTAAAATGTTAAATTTATGTTATATGTATTTTACCACAATTTGCGTGCACATGGGGCCCTCCACATGGTGAACTTTCTCAAACTGAACCACATGGAATCTTTCGTTCTTCTATTTTTCTTTGCAGAAATAAAAAAATCCTGGGCTACGTATCCCCTACTACATACTGAGTGTCCAGCACCCAGAACAATGCCCAGCACTTGTAAGAGGCATGTAGTAGACATGTGTAGCTATGAGGGTGTATGTCATACATGTAAGCAGTAGGTACCTGACATTAAAATACTGGACACACTGGTCTGTGCTTTGTAAGATGGGAGACATTAACGGGCTTAGCCTTTCTGCTTCAAGGACTGACTCTCTAGCTCGATCCTCATGCCCCAGAGACTCCTCCAGCCAGTGTATCCTTTCTTTGGAAGAAGGGAGACGTTAAGGGGCTTAGCCTTTCTGCTTCAAGGACTGACTTTATAGCTTAGTCCACGTGCCCCAGTGACTCCTCCATGCAGTGTTTCCCTTCTTGTGGGGCCCCCACCTGTCCTCCACGTGGCACCTGCACAACCTCTTACAAGGTAATCCTGCTGGGGTCGATCGTGCCCACTAAGGCCAAAGCGCCCTGGCCGGCAGGGCCCACAACTATGCTAACAAAATGAAACACAACCCCAAAACTTCACTGGGTGAGGCCCAATCTGATGGGCCCAGCCCCTGGCTGCTCTCACCTCAGGCCACTCTGCTTCCAGGACTTGGGCCGAGGCCAAGTTCTTCCTGGTCTTGGTCTTTGCCTTGGGGTTGCAACACTGAAAAAGTGCCCACAGGCGGGCCCTTTGGTTACACTCTCTTGCGGATGGGGGCAGCCCCCGACTTCAGGACCTGCCGAGAGGGGGGGGGGAACCTATGGGGCAGCCCAGGCTTCCAGACCGAGATGCTGGAAAGCTCCTCCCTGGGGTGGTGGTGGAAGGTAGGTGAAGGCTGCTGAGACTGAGCTTACAAGAACACCGCCCCCTCCCCAGCCTCAAGTCCCTCAGGCCCTAAGTGAACAGACAGCTCTGTCCCCACTGGACGTGTGTGTCAGAGGAAACTCTGGAGAAGGCAGCATCACTCAGAACCTCTAGGGTTTTCCAAACATAATGTCCAACATGCAACCAAAGAAGCAAAAAAGGGTGTAACAACAAACAGGACCAAGAGAAAAAGAGCTGAACCAGATCCAGAGGTATCAGATGTATATCAGCATATCAGAAGTGTGCTAGAGGTATCAGATGCAAATGTCACCTGTTCAAAAATATACTTGACAAAAGGAAAAATTTCTGAGAATCAAAACCGACTCTCGAACTTTACAATAACAGTGACTGAATTTAAGAACTCAGTCTCTGGGCTTAACACCAAATTGGACGTAGCTGAAGAGAGGATCAGTGAACTGAAGGACTGGTCGAGTAAAAAATATATATAAGAGAGAGAAAAAAAGGATAGAATATATTGAAGGAGTCTGTTGTTAAACTATGTTGTTAAAAAGTATAAATGGGGACCCTCATGGTGGAGAAAAGACAGAAAGGGGAATAAGAAATGCCTCCAGGGGTTGAAACTAGAGAGCCTCTTGATGAAAGTGAAAGGGGAGAGTGAAAAAGCTGGCATAAAACTCAACATTCAAAAAATGAAGATCATGGCATCCGGCCCCATCACTTCATGGCAAATAAATGGAGAAACAATGGAAACAGTGACAGACTTTATTTTCTTGGGCTCCAAAATTACTGCAGATGGTGAAATTAAAAGATGCTTGCTTCTTGGAAGGAAACCTATGACAAACCTAGACAGCATATTAAAAAGCAGAGACATTACTTTGCCGACAAAGGTTCACTGAGTCAAAGCTATGATTTTTCCAGTAGTCATGTATGGATGTAAGAGTTGCCCCATGAAGAAGGCTGAATGCCAAAGAATCGATGCTTCTGAACTGGGGAGTTGGAGAAGACTCTTGAGAGCCCCTTGGACTGCCAGGAGATCCAACAAGCCAATCCTAAAGCAAATCAGACCTGAATATTCACTGCAAAGACTGATGCCGAAGCTCCAATATTTTGGCCACCTGATGCAAAGAACTGACTCATTGGAAAAGAACCTGATGCTGGGGAAGACTGAGGGCAGGAGGAGAAGGGGACAACAGAGGATGAGATGGTTGGATGGCATCACCAACTTGATGGTCATGAGTCTGAGCAAACTCCGGAGTTGGTGATGGACAGGGAAGCCTCGTGTGCTGCAGTCCATGGGGTTGCAACGGGGCAGATACTGAGCGACTGAACTGGCTGACAGGGACAGTGGTAAGAGTTGGTTCAAGAATCAGACCACTGACTCAAAAATGATAACCACCCATTGGTTTCAGCAGCTCTGTGGGTGCCTAAGGCTAGAAGAACATGTTCAAGCACTCAGAGGAAAAATGGTGTGGCTTTTAATGGCACAGCAACACTGAGAGCTGACTTTTCAAGAACAAGGAAGTCAGAAAATAATGGACTGGCATCTGTAAAATGCTGAAAAACAAATAACCACCAACCTGGAATTCTATACCCAAGAAAAACACTCTTCGAAAATGAAAGCAAAATAAAGACTTTTAGGGCAAGTGGAAATGAGACAACTCATCACCCACACACATGCACTAAAAGAATATTCAGGCAGTGCTTTGGGAAAAAGAAAAGTAGTCTCTGATGGAAATATAAAAAACAAGTAGAGACCAACAATGAGGTAACTGTGAGGGTAAATACTAACTTTACAAAACAATGATGTTAACGCCAAATATACATCTAACAGTTTAAAGTGTAACAGTGACAAGGAGGAAACAGTCGTGTCAGGGAGGCAGTAAAAGTACTAAGTTAGACTTGAATGTAAAACACACGCTGTGTCTCTGAATGTGCACCCAACAACCTGACAGAGGAGCACAGAACTAGAGAAACACTTCAAACTTCTAAAAGAAGGCAAGAGCAAAGAACACAGACTAGGTGGGACAAACAGAAAACACACAGCAACATGGTGTCTACACACTGAATATCAACATTATAAACAGAGCAAACACTCTCATTAAAAGATAAAGTGTCAAACTGATTCCAATGAAAACTGTACACTATTCACAGAGCTACATGTTAAGATGGAATATCTTTTAGACAGGTGAACCTAAAAGATACCCAGGCCAACAAGGACAGAAAACCGATGTGGCAATATCACTGTCAGATAGTCTCTAAAAAAGAAGCATTTCTAGCAATAAAAAGGAGCATCTCATACTGATACAAGTTCAATCTAGCAAGAAGATGAGGATTCTAAACTTGAATGTACCTAATGACATAACTTCAAAATATCAATACATAAAAACCAACAGAAATAGAAAAGGAGTAACAGCCAAGTTCATAATCCCAGTGGGAGACGTTAAAGACACATCTCTCGTGGAACTGGGCCCTGGTATGTAGTCACCTGCAGCCATGAAGTACCTGAAATGCGGCTGGCTCTACAATCAGATGCGCTGCAAGCATGAAACTCACACTGGATTTTAAAGACTTAGCATGAAAAAAAGAACATGAACTATTTCATTAGGTTTTATCATGTTGATTACACACTGAAATGATAATATTTGGGGTGTGTTAAAATAAAATATATTACAGGTAATTTCACCTACTTCTGCTTTTATTCAACGTGGCTACCGGAATCTGAATTACATGAGTGACAAGCCTGATCTGACTGATACACATGGAACACTGCATTCCCACTGATACATATTCAAGAGCCCAAGGAACATATAACAGAAAGAATATGTATTGAGCCATTAGGAAAGCTTGAATTATTTCAAAGGACTGAAATAATGCAGAGGATACTTAGGGATTGCAATGGGCTGACAGTTTATGGGCCCTCAAACTTCACCCAGCACGTGGTGATGATCCGAGGAGGCAGGCACCCTGCGAAGGGTCAGGCCAGGAGGGAATGGGCTCCTGTGCTGTGAGGACAGGGAGAAGCAGGAGGCAGTCTAGGAACCAGGAAACAGGCCTCACCAGATGTGGCACCTGCTGGTGATCTTGGGACTCCCCAGCCTCAAGACTACAAGAAACAACTTTCTGTTGTTTATCAGCTAGTCTACGGGATTTATAACAGTAACCCCAAAAGCCTACAATGGGGCTCTTCATGGAATTAAGCTAGAAATCAAAAAAGGGTCACTGGAAAAAGCTCCCCAAACATTGCGAAGTTAAATGACACACTGCTTGAAGAATTTCATGAATAATAATTTTAAAAAACACAATGAAAATTAGAAAATACTTTTCCATAAAAGATAATGAAAATCTGGCTTATTCAAACCTGTGGGACACAGCGACTGTGTTTAGAGGGTAACTTAAAGTCTTAAACACATACACTGGAAAAAAAGGAAGGCTAAAAATCAATTAAGCCTCTCTCCCAAGAAACCAGGAAAAAAACATAGCAAACGAAACACAAGGTAGATGGGGGGGAAAAAAAAAAAAGGAGCAGAAAACAAGCAAACAGAAAGCAAATATGAAGTTTTTTAAAAACAAAGCCAAAAGTTTGCTCTTTGAAAGAACTGATAAACCCCTAGAGAGACTTATTAAGACAAAGAGACAAAGCTCAAATCACCAGCATCAGGGGTTTTTAAAAGGGGAGACAACACATCTTGCAGATAAGAAAGATACTATGAACCACAGTTCACTTACTAACTGGAGAGTCTGCTCGCTTCAATAACTTTCTAGCAGGAGGGAAATGCTTTACTGAAATAGACCCAAGAAGACATACAAAATCAGAAAATTTTATTTGCATGAAAAAAATTACATCTGAAATTAAAAGCCTCCCCACAATAAAACCAACTGGTTTTGCCAATCAATTCTTCCAAAATTCTAGGGAAGAAAACAGTAATCTCACAGGAATTCTTGCAGTAAACAAGGAACACTCTCCAACCTTGTTTTATAAGACTAGCATAACCTTGATACTAAATCCAACCAGGAAGAAGTACAAGAAAGTAAAATTACAGACTCTGAGTATAGATGAAATAACCCTAAATAAAACACTAAGAAATAAAGTCCAACTGAAAGAGAATACATTGAGATCAGGTTGGGGTCGTTTTAGAATCACAAAAATTTTTTAAAGTTAAATCACATAAAAGAAAAATAATCACATAAAAGAAAAATTACCTGTTTCAAAATCTGCAGAAAATAAACAAGAAAATGTAATGTAATAATTTTAGTTCACAACTAAGAAAAAACTCTTAGTAAACTAACAGAGAAGAATTTACATATTTTGATTAAACTATCTACAAAAAAGCTAATATCATGTGTGATGGTGAAATACTGAAAGCTTTTCCTCTGATAATGTGAAAGAGACAAGGATACTTATTCTTACTACTTCTGTTCACCAATGTACTCAGGACTGGAGATCCTAGTCCATACAATAAGGCAAGAAAAAGTAAAGGGTTATCACAGTTTCAAAGGGGAAAAAAGAACTGATTTGCAGACATAATTGTGTGTACATAAATAAATACAATTAGAATGATTTGAAATATATGGATTTACCAAGTGAATATAGAAAAGTAAATTCTGTATCTATTAGGAATTTATAATGGCACTGAAAATATCAAGATATCTAATCAAACATGTGCAAGACATACGGCAAACTATAAACTTCTAAGATAAATTAAAGAAGATCTTAAAAAATGGAGAGCTATCTATATTGTGTTCACGGATTATAAGAACAACATAAAAGACACACACACACACAGAGTTAACCGTGTGAGGTGATGCGTATGTAAGGCAATCATTCCATGATATCTATGGGCATCAAGTCATCGCAATGTAGACTTGAAATACACACAAACTGTATCTGTCAATGACTCCTTAGTGAAGCTGGGGGTCTAAAATCAGGGCCTGGCACCTGGTAGCTGGCAGGTGTGGGAACCCAGGTTCACATGCAGGCTGTACACACTCTTAATCACAGGTGAGACCTGAAGCAACCCAGCAACTCTCTATTTTTCTTTTTCTGTTTTGCTCTGTTCCCCTTGCCATTTGTGTTTAACAGATTCCCAGTATCGAGTGAGCAGTGTCAATGCAGCAATAACGTTTCCCCATCTAAGGCAGGAGCATGTAACACCAACAGACTTCCCATCACCCCGAGATAACTGGAGTGCCCCATCACAACAGAAAGCAAAGAAACACGACAGTCCCCGAGAGAGAGCTGCCCCACGGCAGGGGGAACTAGGTCCACCAGACGTCCCAAGGGGACCCCCAGGGGTTTGGAGCCCAGGCTGGGCCCCTCAGCTTGAGGCCACACTTGCCTTTCCACCATTCTGGGGGTCCTGGCAGAAGAAAGCCAGGCCAAGGAAGGGGCATGGTGTGGCCGGCCCGTGGGACTCAGGGCAGGACTGACTTGGGTCTGTGCTGGGCTCCATGTCCAAGTCACCACCCTTGGAGTGTACAAAGCTCTTGGGATCATTGTAGGTTTTTGGCAAAAAGCAATGGAGCTGAAGTCACTTATGATGGTTTTTTAAAAAAAAAATCCTCACTGAGGATTCCCTCAGTGCCAGCCTCGGCCCCTAGTGAGATGCAGACTCCTTGTCATCCATGGCTCTGCCCGCAGCCTGCCATGGCAAGGGGAGGCTACCGGACACTGGGTGCCACATGGGGTTCTTCCCCCACTTTGAGTGAAGGGCTGCACCCCCCCAGGATGAACCCGGATCAACCCTCCACCTCTGATGCTGAGGCGCCCATGCCTCCCACGACCGGAGGATCCAGCCTCTCCCGGGGTCTCCGTGTCACTGCACAAGCCTTCTCCATGCGGCCCCAGCAGGCAGGGTGAGCCCTGTGTGGAGCCTCCCAGCTCGCTGGCCTCACTGCCCGCATCAGGGCCTTGTATGTCCACTGAATGAGTGGATGAGGGCCCCTCACAATGACGGTGATGGTGACGAGGAGGAGGAAGTGAAGCGGGCTGAGATCCAAATGTCAGTCCCTGATTCAGCCATCTGTGTGTATGAACTCATTTAACCTCATGACAAGATTGTGTGTTGGGGTTGGGGGGTAGGGGGTGGGTCCTGCCACTGTTCTCACCTTGGAGCCAGCAAGTTCACTCTCAGTGTCCAGGGGTGGCTGCAGCCACTGGCCACAGACTGGACAGCTTTAACACAAATTCATCCCCCCCCCCCCCAGTTCTGGAGTCAGAAACCTGTGATCAAGGTGTGGGCAGGGCTGAGCTCCCTCCAGAGGCTCCAGCGGAGGGTCCCTCTGGCCTGGTCCAGTCCTTGGGGGACGCCAGGCCACCCTGGGCTTCTGGCCACATCACCCCGACCTGTGCGTCCATCTGCACAAACCTTCTCCCCTGGGTGGCTCTGTGCCTCAGATCACCCCCTCTTTTCTTCCAAGGACATCTGTCGTTGGATTTAGGGTCCACATGCATCCCGGGTGATCTGGTGCAGAGGTCAGGAACTTACTTCCATCTGCCAAGACCTTTCATCGGAATAAGGCCACCTCTGGAGGCTGCAGAAGGATGGATGGCTTTCGGAGCCACTACTCAGCCCACCATACTTGTCATGAAGCCACAGGGCAGAGCCTCACTGGGCTTGGTGAAGGGAGCTTCGAAGAAGCAGGGCTCAGTCCTGGGGCTGCCTCAAGAAAACAGTTAGGATCAGGACACTCGGGCACAGAGACCAGATGGGCAGGGCTCGGAGGTGTGCTGGTGGGCGTGGGGCTCACCTGCAGGGAGCCTGGAGCCTGATATGACGGCCCAGGGCTGGGGGACACAGTGCATGGTTGGGAATGGACACATCCCAGCGCAGACAAGGGGAGGCAGGCCCGGGGGCTCAGGCCAGGGGAGCCCAGATCTTCCTGCTGCCCTCAAGGGGCAGGTCAGATGGGCACAGGAGGGAGCTGTGGTTTCAGCGACCTGGGTCGGAGTCCTGGTCTGCTGCTGTGTTGTCTCTGGTGAGTGACTCAGCCTCTCTGAGCCCACCGGAGAAGTGCTCGCTGGTGCCCGGGAAACAACGCATGCATTTTGGAACTGGGAGAAGAATCCTCGTCACTTATTGGTACAGCTCAATCTTTTCTGGAGGCCATAACCAATGTCTTTATATTTGATGTTCATTTCAAAGTCAGAAGTTTTTAAAAAGATATGTGTGGCAAAGGATTTAATTGGACTTGGAAAGGCTCTTCTTTCTCCTTTATGAGCATGGCCATTTCATTATCATATGAGCAATAATGATATATGACTGAATATTCACATCACCAGTGAGAATTTCCCGAGTGCCAGACTCCAAGTTAAGTACTTTAGGATAACCCAGTTATGTAATGACTTGTTTCCCAGGTGGTTCAGCAGAAAAGAACCCGACAGCCAATGTAGGAGATGCAGGAGACCTGGGTTCAATTCCTGGGTTGGGAAGATCCCCTGGAGGAGGAAATGGCAACCCATTTCAGTATTCTTGCCTGAAAAATTCCACAGAGAGAGGATCTTAGGGGCTACAGGGCTGCAAGAGTTTGACACGTATGAGCCACTGAACATGCACACAGTCGTGTAAATACTGTTGTTATCTCTGACAAATGGTGAAGCTTCGGTGTTGTTGATTAGTCATCAGATTTTGTCCGATTCTTTGTGACCCCACGGAGTATACACTCCATGGAATTCTCTAGGCCAGAATACTGGAGTGGGTGGTGTTTCCCTTCTCCAGGGGATTTTTCTGACTCCCCACATATTGTAAGACTAAACTTGAGAATTCGTGTTTTTATTTCATTTCAAATAGCCTTTGGGAATCTGAAAGGACAGTGTAGGTACTTTCAAGATGTCTTCTGCAAAACAAAGCCCTTTCGGCAAATGTGGTCATTATATCCAGGTAGGTGTTGCTGTTGTAAGTGTCACATATCAGCCAGAGGCAAATTCTGAGCTCTTCCTCTGGCAGAAACAAATTGACAAAATAAGGCAAGAAAGAGAGCTGGGAAAACAAACCACATCAACAAGTGGAAAAGCGTTCCTCATGAGACAAAGCTAGAGAAAAACCCAACATCCTTGTGGCCCAAAAACCCTCTTAGAAATGAATGTTCCATAGGGAAGAGACGAAACATGTCAAGTTCCAAGGAGAGGCAATGCCCATGGCCAGTGTAGCTTAGAGACGGCCTGACCACTCGATGAAGACACACACCAACGTAAACCCTTTGCAGACAGCAGTGACGGTCATCACCATAGTAAGTGTTTAGTCTGGGGACAACCTGCCCTGGGCTCCAATAAGCGAGCAAACCTGGTTCTCTTCCTCTGCCCCCACACCATTCACTCATAATGGCAGCTCAGGTGCTTTCGTGCCCTGCCTGCCTGTCTGGCTCATCCATGAGCTTTGACCACCTCCAGGAAAGGACTCTGCCTTCTCTTCTCTATGCACCATGAATCTGCACACAGTGGGCCTTCAGAACCTCAGGAGACTCACCCCACCCCCACTATAGCCAGACCCTCCCCAGGCATTAAAACAGCTGTGGAGTCACTTTGGCCCAAGTCCTACTTACGGATCCCTGGAGCCCACTACAGCCTCTACAGCATGATTAATCAGGCCCTTTACACACAGATTCCTGCCTGTCAGATCTGAGCTTTGGATTCATGGTCAGCTCTGTCCCTCCGTGGCAGCCAGGTGGGTCACAATGCAGACAAAGGAGCTCAGGAGCTGAGTGTCAAAGGAAGCATTGAAAGGACAGTGATGGATGCAATCTGTTGCAAACTGAAGGAGGGTCCCTGCATGTCTCAGAAACGGCCTCTGGTGTGCAGGTGTTGAGAAAGGCCCCCACAGTGCAAAGGAAAGAGGGGTACTCGGGGGCAAAGGCACTTGGCCTCTCCAGTAGCAGCTCCAGGTGGTAGCTCGTGAACAGTGGACAGCCAATGTGGTCACATGAGCGTGACGCTTATTCCCTCACAAAGAAAGAGAAAGGGGGCAGGGTGTGGGAGTACCTGGAGGATGTGGTGGGTTGGATGGAGGGATGTATCCTTCCTCTCTCCAGTGAAAATCGCTTTTTTGAGTCTCAGAGCTGCAAGAAGGCAGTTACCAAGTTAGGTCCCCACAGTATCCGGTGTGGGCTGGGTGTCTTAGCCCCCATCACATGGACAAGCCACACCATATGGCTTCCCTGAGTTCTAACAGCAGGATCTGGGGGTTTTGTTTAGGTACACACTTCCTTGCTCTAGCTGTGTTACCCCCTTCTTTGAGCCCCAGTTTTGTCCTGTAGAAAAAGGACATCGATTGCTACCTTAGCAGGTTGCTACCTTAATCCCATGAAGACTAATTAGGGTGATACTACAATGAATAGCTGGCCTTAAGAGATACTGGGCTTCCCTGACAGCTCAGCTGGTAAAGGATTCTCCTGCCATGCAGGAGACCCCGGTTTGGTTCCTGGGTCGGGAATGCTGATCCGCTACAGAAGGGACAGACTACCCACTGCAGTATTCTTGGGCTTCTCTTGTGGCTCAGCTGGTAAAGAATCTGCCCACAATGCGGGAAACCTGGGTTCAATCCCTGGACTGGGAAGATCCCCTGGAGAAGGGAAAGGCTACCCACTCCAGTATTCTGGCCTGGAGAATTCCATGGACTGTATAGCCCACAGGGTTGCCAAGAGGTGGACACGACTGAGGGACTTTCACTTCACTTTCAAGAGATATGACCTGAATCCAGATTAAACTGGAGTCTCCCAGTGTCATCTAGCATTTCTTCCCTGAAGCCAGCCAAAACCCACACAGGTGCATTTCCAGGGTCTTCACGTAGCCAGCTGGACAGAAAACCCAGCGTAGTCCAAACAAGCTGACAGTCAAGCAGGAGAGGACTCACGGGCAGACGGCTTCCCTCCGGTCTCAGGTGGAGCTCCGGGACCACAGCAGGAACTGGCGCTCTCAACCCCTGGGCTCAGCAGCACCCTCCTTATCAGGCCAGCGGCTCTGCCCTAACGGGCGCAAGAAGGTCACCAACTGCCCCAGGTGAACTCACGCCCCCTCCCACTGCTGCAGCCTGACCTCACAGGGCCCCACCCCTTCCGGCAGAGCCAGCCCTCCTCTTCCTTTGAATCCCCCTTGAGGCCTGGTCCTGGGTCCCGATTGGTCAGTGCCAATCATGGTGGCCAGGGATGGAGCACACTGATTGGCCAGGTCCAGGTCATGTGACCATACTCTCCAAGACACGTGTGAGCTGCTCACGCTCTGGCAGGGATGGAGAGAGTGCAATGCCCCCAGAGCAGGGCTGAGAGTCCGGTCACTCTGTCCGTGTGCTCAGTGTCCTGGGACATGCCTGCACATCATCTCTACACACCACTTTGTCTCCTCTGCAGACCAAATATTCATGACATACCTTTTCCCTTCCCAAGCGCTGTTTCACGCACTGACATTCAAGGGAGCATGACCTCCTTTTGGGAGGTAGGTTTGGAGATCCTCTCTTAAACTCTGGGCTTGTTCCTTGTATCATGTTAGAATAGTTTATTCAGTCTAAAAACCCTCACTGAGCACCACCATATGCTGCTTTGCCTATTCAGGATTCTTAGCTGTTCTGAGTAGAGGGGCATGGCCTAGGGGCCTCCCAAAGGGAATGAATTTTTTCCAAGGAAGTACCTGAGAGGCTGAATCACTGAATCACTTTGCTGTAAACCTTAAACAAATTATTGTAAATCAACAATACCTCAATTTAAAGAAAAGATATTCCCTCATCAAAAATGGTTCGAAATTTTGTAAAGCTTTTCCTTCAATTGTTTGTTTTTAGTATGTGTCTAATTGATTTGGTGCTGTCTTTTGAGGAAGGGATCCAACTTACTTTCCCACATGGATACCAAATTGTCCCAATGGGACGATTCCTTTGTCCTTTCTCCTGGAAATATCCTTTCTGCGTTTACACATTAAGAAGCTTCTTTTAACAATGCCAAGTATCAAGAACTTCAGATCTTTGGAAATTTGTACAGCACCCCAGAAGCATGTTTCCATTTCTGTGTCTTCTCTTCACACTTCACCATTGCCTGTTTCTAGTATACACAAGTACCCTCAGAGGGTTCTCTGTAGTGAACCATGTATGTTTCTGTGAGGACAGAGGATGTGAGCACAGAGGAGGGACTGAGTGACCCTAGTGACCACGTAACCATGCTCAGCAACCTCAATATTAAGTCTGGCTGAGACTTCCTAAGGCAAGGTCTGTGTTTCTCCCTCTTGCTGTCTGGATATGCAAAAGGATGTTGGTGGATTGGGACATGGGTCCCTGGGTCCAGCAGTGTAGAGATATACCCATAGCCTGCTTTTCCATTATATTTTCCTCCTGTGGGCTCTGCTGAGCTGCTGTGGAGATATTTCTGCTAAAGGCTTGAGAGGTAGTCAATCCTTCTGCTTCTCATCCCCTGCCCTGTCTGTACTTCTGTCATTTTTTTAAATATAGCTAATTTTCAATGTTGTTAGTCCTTGTGTCATTCTGACTCTCAGGCACCTGTGGTTTAATAGACCTCCAAGTCCCAAGAGCTCTTTGCCTGGTGGAGACCTGGAGAACTCAGGGAGCAGCCCCACATCACACTGGAGCCCGGACCAGAGAGAAGGTTCTTGCCAGGAAGGCTCCATCCCTGCTGGGGGTGGGGTGGGGTCGGGGTTCACATCTGATTGTGCATCCCCCGGGCCTTCGGTGCAGGCCCCACTCTGAGATCTGGAAAGGAGGTGGCTTCCCTCCCTGACACAGAACTAGTATTTTTTTTGTCCTTGTCATTGTCTAGTCCCATTTGGCTCCCAGGCTCTACACTTGACCCTCACCCACAGGATCAGGAGAGCCCAGTTCTAGAAGAGTTTCATACAGGGAGAGGCTCCAGGAGACACTCCAATGCCCGGGCCTAAATAAGCATTTCCTTGGAGTTTCACAGCCCTGGGAGGAGATACTGGGTTTGTGTCCATTTTACAGTTGAATATGTTGAGCCTCAGATCATTGTGTGATTTGCCCTGGGTCACTCTGCAGGTCAGTGTAAGGTGGGATTTGAATCCAGACTCTATGTCTTGGAGCCTGTGACTGTACAGGTGTTTCTGCTCATCGGTAAATTTTATTTCATGGTTGTTGTTGTTGTTGTTGTTGTTTGATGCATTTGTATATGGTACTGTTCTGTTCTCTCTCTGATGGCTCATTTTCCTGCTACATTGCTGAGTTTATTAGTTTTAATACTTGTTACTTGGTGGAGTTTTTATGGTTTCATATAAATCCTGTCATAATCGAATAATGGCAGTGTAACTTCATTTGTTCCAATGGGGATGCTTTTATTTCCTTTTCTTGCCTAGTTATTCTGGGTAGGACACTTCCACTACTATGTTGAACAAGATTGGGGAGAGTGGGCATCCTTGTACTATTCCTGATCTTTTAGGAAAATCTTTCACCTCTTTACCACTGACTTGGATGTTAGCTGTGGGCTTGTCTTATATACCCTTTAGGATGTTCCATGTTTAACCACTGTATTGAGAGATTGTACCAAAATTGATGTTACACTTTGTTGAAAGCTTTTTCTGCAATTATTGAGATGATCACATGATTTCATTCTTAATTTTGCTCATATTGTGTATCACAGTGATTGATGTGCAAATAATAAATCATGCTTGCAGGCACAGAATAAATTCCATTTGATCATAGTGTATGATTCTTTTTAATGTGTCTTCAATTTGGTTTGCTAATATTCTTTTGAGGATTTTTACATCCGTGTACACCAGGGTTAGGGTTCTCTGGTGGTTCATATGGTAAAGAATCTGCCTGCAATGCGGGAGACCAGGGTTTGACCCCTGGGTCAGGAAGAGCCCCTTGAGAAAGGAATGGCTACACACTCCAATATTCTTGCCTGGAAAATTCTGTGGACAGAGGACCTGGTGGGCTACAGTCCATGGGTCACGAATAACTGGACATGACTGAGTGACTCACACTTACAAGAGTGCTTCTTGACATTCTTAATATCTAAATTTAAGATTTTATCTCAGTCAAAAATTACAGCCTAAGGCAAAAATGTCAAAAGTCCAAGAGTCCTTAGAAGTAAATGAGAATATGGCATAACAGATGAAAGCAAGAAGGACTCGACATAATGTACTTTTCATAAGAATTTTAGATCTTCAGAGGAATTCTCACTGAACTGAATTAAAATGCAAGCTTTAGTTTAAAATGCAAACCTTTTTTGGTATTATGTTTCTATGTTGAGACTGAAATGTTATTATGTATGTGTGAGATATTAAGCAATACTGTGTAGCTATTAAAATCATATTTTAAAATCATATTTTCAAAACCTTTAATGACATTTATAAGCACTTATAGTGGAAAAATAGCTAGGAATAGAAGATGATCCCATATAGCTTTAGATGACAGTACAAATGTGTTGAATGATAGTTTTTAGATTGTATTTATTAATTTTTAATTGAAGGATAACTGCTTTACATTGTTTGGTTTGTTTTCCTCATACAACAACATGAATAGGCCATAAGTATATTATCCACTCTTTGGTGAGCCTGCCTCCCACTTCCCGCCATCCCACCCTCTAGGTCATCACAGAGGACAGTGCTGGGCTCCCCATGTTATATAGCAACTTCCCACTAGCTAGCTATTTTACATATGGTAGTAGGTGATGTTTCAGTGCTACTCTCTCAATTCATCCCACCCTCTCCTTCTCCAGCTGAGTTCACAAGTCCTTCCTCTACATCTGTGTATCTGTTTCTGCCCTTCAAATATTCACCAGTACCATTTTACAAGATTCCATGTGTATGCGTTCATTTACTATATTTATTTTTCTCTTTCTGACTTACTTCACTCTGTATCACAGTTTCTAGGTTCATCTACCTCAGTTAAACTGACTCGTATTGTTCCTTTTCGTGGTTGAGTAATATTCCATTGTGTATATGTTCCACGACTTCTTTATACATTGTTCTCTTGATAGACATTAGGTTGCTTCCATGCCCTGGCTATTTTAAATAGTGCTGCAGTGGACATTGGGGTATATGTGTCTTTTTAGAGGTATGGTTTTCTCCGGGTATATGGCCAGTAGGGGATTGTTGCATCATATGGTAGCTTTATTCCTACTTTTTAAAGAAACCTACATTCCTTCTCCATAGTGGCTGTATCCATTTACATGTCTACCAACAGTGCAAGAGGGTTCCCTTTCTTCCATGTCCTGTCCAGCATTTATTATTTGTAGAATTGTTGATGATGGCCATTCTGACTGGTGTGAGGTGATACCTCACGTAGTTTTGATTAGCGTTTCATTAATAATGAGTGATGTGGAGCATCTTTGCATGTGTTTGGTGGCCTTCTTAATGTCGTCTTTGGATAAATTTGTTCATGTCTTCTGGTCACTTTTCAGTTGGTTGCTTTTTATCTGATATTAGGCTCGATGATCTACTTGTGTACTTTGTAGATAATCCTTTGTCAATTGCTTCATTTACAATTGCTTTCTCCTATTCTGAGGGTTGTCTTTTCATCTTGTTTATAGTTTTCTTTGCTGCTTATATACTTTGAAGTTTCTCTAGATGCCATTTATTTTTATTTTTATTTCAGTCATTCTCGGAGGTCTTGCTGTGATAAATGGCAAAGAGTGTTCTGCCTGTGTTTTCCTCTAAGAATTTTATAGTTTCTGGCCTTACTTTTGGTCTTTAATCCATTGTGAATTATTTTTGTGTATAGTATGAAGAAGTGTTCTAATTTCATTCGTTTACATGTAGTTGTCCAGTTTCCCAGCACCACTTACTGAAGAGGCTCTCTTTTCTGTCCTTTCTCCATTGTAGCTTCTTGCCTCCCTTGTCAAAGAAAAGATGCCTATAGGAGTGTGGGTTCATCTCTCAGCTTTGTGTCTTGTTCCTTTGCTCTCTGTTTCTGCTTTTGTGTCTGTACCATAGTGTCTTGGTAGTATAGTCTGAAGTCAGAAGGTTGATTCGTCCAGTTCCACCTTTCTTTCCAAGATTGCTTTGGCCCTTCTGGGTCTTTTTTCCCCCCATATAAATTGTAAAATTATTAGTCCTAGTTCTTTAAAAAAATGTCATTGGTTGTTTGATAGGGAGGAATTGAATCTTCAGATTGCTTTGGGTAGTATAGACATTTTCACAACATTGATTTCTTTCAAGTCAAGAACAAGGCATATCTTTCTATCTGTTTATTTCAACTTGGCTATCTTTCATCATACAGCCTGTCTTTCTGCATACATGTGTTTTGTCTGTTTAGATAACTTTATTCCTAGCTATTGGAGAAGAAAAATGGAAACCCACTCCAGTACTCTTGCCTGGAAAATCCCATGTACAAGGAGCCTGATAGGCTACAGTCCATGAGGTCCCAAAGAGTCGGACACGACTGAGCGACTTCACTTTCACATTTCACTTTCATGCATTGGAGAAGGAAATAGCAACCCACTCCAGTGTTCTTGCCTGGAGAATCCCGGGGATGGGGGAGCCTGGTGGGCTCCCATCTATGGGGTCGCACAGAGTCGGACGTGACTGACGTGACTTAGCAGCAGCAGCATTCCTAGCTATGCTATTCTTCTTGTTGCAGTGGGGAATGGCACTTTTTTCTTAGTTTCTCTTTCTGATTTTTCTTGTTGTGCTGTAAGTCTGCAAAGGATTTCTGTGTATTAATTTTGTATCCTGGGCTTTACTAAATTCATTGATTAGCTCTAGTAATTTTCTGGTTCTATCTATAGGGTCTTCTATGAATAGAAACAGGTCATCTGCAATCAATGACAGATGGACTTCTTCTTTTCCAATATGTGTTCTTTCTCGTTTTCTTCTCTGATTGCTATGTCTATGACTTTAAAAAAAAAACTATATTGATTAATAGGAATAGAGTGGGCCCCATGATCTTGATGCTGATCTTAGAGGAAATGCTTACATTTTGACACCATTGAAAATAATGTTTGCTGAGAGATTTTCCTATATGACCTTTCTTATGTTAAGGTAGGTATCTTCCATGCCCATTTATGGAGTGCTTTTTAAACTGGTATTTAGTTTTGTCAAAACCTTTCTCTGCATTGATCAAGATTATCATATGCTTTTTATCTTTCAGTTTGTTAATATAGTGTATCACATTGATTGATTTGCAGATAGCGAAGAATCTTTGAATCCCTGGGATAAACCCCACTTCAACTTGGTGTATGATCCTTTTCATGTGTTTTTGTTTGGTTTTTGCTACAATTTTCCCCAGGATTTTTGCATTGATGTTCATCAGTGATGTTAGCCTGTAATTTTCTTTTCTGTGTGGCATTTCTGTTTCCTTTTGGTTCATGGTGATGGTGGCCTCGCAGAATGAGTTGGGAATGCTCCTCCCTCCACATTTTTCTGGAACAGTTTGACCAGCA
The DNA here is from genome assembly GCF_029378745.1 of Bos indicus. Classification (NCBI taxonomy): domain Eukaryota; kingdom Metazoa; phylum Chordata; class Mammalia; order Artiodactyla; family Bovidae; genus Bos; species Bos indicus. Next base: position 19,720 of record NC_091765.1, read on the forward strand.
TAGGTATTATCACATCTCTACCATTTGAAAGCATTCATCTGTGAAGTCCCGGGCATTTCTTTGTTGGAGACTTTTGATCCCAGTTAGTAGTGCTTGTGATTGATCTGTTCATAGTTAGAGCTTGTGACTGGTGTTGGTGCTTGACTTATTCATATTTTCTATTTCTTCCTGGTTCAGCCTTAGAAGATTGTACTTTTCTAAGAATTTGTCCTTTTGTTCCAGGTTATCCATTTTATTGTCATGCAGTTGTTTCTAGTTGTCTCTTATGATCCTTTCTCTTTCTGTGTTGTCTGTTGAAACGTCTCCTTTTTCATTTCAAGTTCATTTGAGTGGGCTGCCTTCTATGGGGTCACATAGAGTTGGACACGAATGAAGCGACTTAGCAGCAGCAGCAGCATATAAGGCTCAGCAACCCCGAGCTTTCCCAGATGTGGGATTTTTAGTGCTAAAACCAGGACAGCTCTGGGCAAACCAGGATCCTGGTCACCCTAGTTCTGTGTATCATCTTCCTCAATCCTGAATGCTCCCCCTTGTCGGTCCCATCCCGTGTTTACTCTCCAATACTCCTCATCCTCCGTTTCTGCTTGCACATCACTTCTGCTGCCCCCAGGGAGTGGTTTATTCATCCTATCTAGGCGCTCTGGGGCTTCCCAGGAGGCACTGAACAGAAAGTGAAAGTGTTAGTCGCTCAGTCATGTCCTGACTCTTTTGCAACCCCATGGACTGCAGCCCGCCAGGCTCCTCTGTCCATGGAAATCCCAGGCGAGAATACTGGTACCTATGCCCTCCTCCAGGAGATGTTCCTGACCTGGGGATAGAACCCAGGTCTCCCGCATTGCAGGTGAAATCTTTACCATCTGAGTCACCAGGGGTGCTAGTGGAAAAGACCCCGCTGCCAGTTCAGGAGACCCAAGAGACATGGGTTCGATCCCTGGGTCTGGAGAAGGAAATGGCAACCGACTCCAGTATTCTTGCCTGGAGAATCCCATTGATAGAGGAGCCTGGCGGGCTACAGTCCAAGGGGTCTCAAAGAGCTGAACATGACCAAGTGACTTAGCACAAATGCTCAGGCTCTCCTGGCAGTGACCACTGTGTTCTAACAGCTTCTCTGTCTCTCTTCAAGTTATAAACTCATTAAAGACTGAGGCAGTTTTTTTTTCCCTTCTACCTATAATCTCAGAGCCTAGCAGAGATTCTGGTGCACAGTAGGTGTGCAATGAAGTTTTATTGATTTAATGACTATCAGTATCAACATATCAAGTGTCATCTATTTCATATGACTACATGGGATGTTATGGACTGAATGTTTGGGTCCCCTCCAAAACTCATATGTTGAAGTCTTAACCCCCAGAGCGGCTGTATTTGGACGTGGATCCTTTAGGGAAATGCATGAGTGTGTGCTAAGTCGCTCAGTCGTCTCCAACTCTCTGCGACCACATGGACTGTAGCCTGCCAGGCTCCTCTGTCCATGGGATTTTCCAGACAAGGATACTGGAGTGGGTTGCCATTTCCTCCTCCAGGGGATCTTCCTGAGTCAGGGATCAAGCCTGTGTCCCAATGCAGGGGGCCTGGGTTTGATCCCTGGTCAGCAAACTAGACTGTACATGCCACAACTAAGCCCTGGTGTGATTAAATAAATTTTTTTAAAAATTGAAGTAACCCTAAATTCAACACTATACTTTAAAAACAGCATGTGCAGATTGAGCCTATTCCTGTTACAGTCACTCTATCTATGTAGCTCTCTATTCATCCTTCTATCTGTATTTGTTATAACAGTGTTCACCAACTGTGGATATTTATAGTATTTCTGTGATCATAAAGTCAGGATGATTTGAACTTAGGTAAAAAAAAAAGAAGTGGAGAAGGAAATGGCAACCCACCCAGTGTTTTTACCTGGAGAATCTCAGGGACGGGGGAGCCTGGTGGGCTACCGTCTATGGGGTCGCCCAGAGTCGGACACAACTGAAGCGACTTAGCAGCAGCAGCAGCAAAAAAAAAAAAAAAAAAAGGGACACCAAGAGATCGCTCTTTCTCCCCCTCCCTCCATCCCCCTCACTTTTTCCCCCTGCAGAGTCACCTAGGAAAGACCGTGTGAGCACACACTGAAAAGGAGCTCCCAAAGGGAGCTCTCAGCAGACATCCACCCTGTCAACATTGGGTCTCAGGCTTCCAGCCTCCAGAGTGGTGAGAAAACAAATTTCTGTAGTCAAAGCCACCAGCCTATGGTATTTTGTTATGGCACACCCAGCGCGATAACACAGGGCTCATACCGAGTTCATATAACCATGCTGTGACGATTGATGGGTGTGGTCACACAGGTACCCTCCTGAGTCAGAGAGCTGCTTTCTATTCCAAAACCCTTCCAATAATACTTCCCATCCCATTTTAAGAACATAAGTGTTCAACATGTCAAGATTGACAAACCTATTTTTCTATCATTCTGCTTTACTTCTGCAAACAAGTATCTTAGAATAGTAACTTCTGGGACTGGAAATGGTTACATGAATACGTGGTTCAGTTTCAAATGTATGACTAATATTTTTTGCAGCTAAGTAGCATTTTCTGTTTTCCAATGATACTTTAAAGCCCATTTGTGTTACTGAGTATGCATAATTAATTCCTCCTTTGGAAATGTCTTTGTTTTCTCCACTGAGCTGGTGATTCTTCATCGTCCCACTCAAATCCTACCACTCCCCTCCCACCCCTGGCCACACTTGTCATCCTGTTCCCTGCCTCAAAGCCTGACATCTACAAGCTGCAGCCCCCAGGCCTCGCTGTTCTCAGCGCCTCTTTCTAGGCTCTTGACCAAAGGGAAGCACTATTAGAGTGTGAAGAGAGGAGTGTGAAGGGCGGGGAGAGAGAGGGGTGGGTCTTCTCCCTCCCTCCCTCCCTGCCAGAGCCTGGTCTCCACCATGGGTGCCTTCCTCTGTCATATAGCACCCATGCCGGGTGGCCCCTCTCCTATGACCACAGCTCTGGATGGGTTCTAGGAATAGCACACCCTTTCTCTTTTGTTTCTCCAGGCCCAAGGATGATGGAAGCTTCTGCTGTTAATAGTTCCCAGTGGCTTCTCCATTCATCTTGATTCTTTTTACCTTGCCCACAGTGTGAGTTAAGGGTTAAGTTGTAACCCCTGCCCCCAATTCCTATGTTGAAGTTCTAACCCCCAAGACCTATGTTGAAGTTCTAACCCCCTAAGTGACTGTCTTAGGAGAGTGTCTCCAAAAAGGTAATTAAAGTTAAACAAAGTCATACAGGTGGACCCTAATCCAATCTGACTTGTGTCCATATAATGAGGCCCAGGTGGCACTAGTGGTAAAGAACCCGCTTGCCAATGCAGGAGACATAAGAGATGTGGGTTCGATCCCTGGGTCTGGAAGATCACCTTGGAGGAGGGCATAGGAACCCACTCAAGTATTCTTGCCTGGAGAATCCCATGGACAGAGGAGCCTGGCGGGCTACAGTCCATGGGGTGCCAAAGAGTCGGACATGACTGAGCAACTTAGCATATACACAGTAAGAGAAGATTAGGACATCGACAAGCAGAGAAGGAAGACAGTCTGTGGGCAAGGCAGCCGTCTGCAAGCCAGAGAGAGAGGCCTCAAAAGAAACCAACCCTGCCCACATCTTAATCTTGGACTTCCCAGCCTCCAGAAAATAAATGTCTGTTGTTTTTAAGCCACTCATCAATTGTGGTGGTAGCTTAGTCACTCAGTCGTGTCCAACTCTTTGTGAACCTGTGGGCTGTAGCCCACCAGGCTCCTCTGTCCATGGGATTTCCCAGGCAAGAATACTGGAGTGGGTTTCCATTTCCTTCTCCAGGGCATCTTCCTAACCCAGGGATCAAACCCAAGTCTCCTGCATTGCATGCTGTTTCTTTACCTCTGAGACATCAGGGAAGCCCACTTATCAATGGTACTTTTGTTACAGCAGCCTAAACGGACTAAGGTTTTGCTACAGCAGCCCCAGCAAACTATGACACCATGGTCAATCGTCCCATCACTAAACCACTTGTGGAGCCCTGGGGATGTGCTGGTTATATCCTTCTCGGACCTGGTCTCACACAGCCAACCTCACCAAGGACACTTATCATATGTCCCTTTATCCACTCCACGGTATCTATCATCACATTCCTAAGTTTATAAATATGTCAACGTTTGTGTTGTGAATACCTGTTCCTGAAATACTGCAGGACTTACTTTCACAGTAAGGTTCCTAAGCTGTTTCTAAGCGAGGAGCCAAGTGACATCCAAGTCTCTGTGTGGAGCATCTTGTCGTTTTAGGAAAAATCTTTTCACATTTTTTACATCAGCTGCTGCTGGAAGGCCTGGGGTGATGACTGAAGTTCAGAGAGCTTTTGGAGATGCTGTGTGAGAGTTTTTGCTGCTGCTTCAGTGGCTGGGAGACCCAGTGGCTGGTGAGCTGGAACATGTAGGGAGGCCCTGGGTTCTGCATTTAAGGAGATCTAGGGAGGAAAAAAAGATACCGCTACAGTGAGTTGTTAGAACAGCAGAAAAAGCTATTTAATTCAACTTATTGAAGGAATATAAAGGGCTTCCCTAGTGGCTCAGTGGTAAAGGATCCACCTGCCAAGCAGGAGATGTGGGTTTAATTCCTGGGTTGGGAAAATCCCTGGGAGAAAGGAATGGCATTGCACTCCAGTATTCTTGCCCGGAGAAATCCATGGACAGAGAGGCTGGTTGGCCAAAGGCGGACAGAACCTAGTTACTGACCAACGACAAAGTAGTGTAAAACAATTTTATAAAATCATAGGACGGGATGGGATTTATTGAGATGTCCCAGTTTTACCACCTTCCGCCTCATTCACCCCTCAAGTATTGAGTTACTCCTAATAAATACATTTCTTTGTCTCCAAAGCACTTTCACAACCATATTTCATTTGAGCCTCAAGGAAATTGTGTGAGGTAGATAGGGAGGTATTAATGTCTCCATTTTACAAATAAATGAAACTGAAGAGCAGGTAGTTGAAATGCCAGCATTCAAGGAGCTAAAAAGTGTTAGACCTGGGCCCGGAGACTCGTGATCCTCAGACCAGGTGGGTATTGATAGAGTTCCCATCGTTTACCCTCCCTGCTAATCTGGGCATGTGCACTAAAGACTGATGTCACACGTGGACATTCCATCCAAAACTCACAGTGAGGAAGGACTTCTCAACATCTGGCCGTGAGCAGAAAATGCAGAGGAAGGGAGAGAGTGAGAGAAAGACCTAATACGAGCTGAGTTTACGGGGACCAGGAAGGGGCACATGCACTCTTATCTCAGCCCTGACTGGGCAGAGCAACACAGGAGAGCAAGCAGATGTACAGAGGCTGAGCCTCTCCAAACATTGTCCCCCTCCTGACTCCATATTCAGCTGGCAGGCCCCAGGAGTCAGGTCATCCATTACCTCCCTCTAATGCTCTGATGGATATGTTTGCAACACACAGGGTTTCCATTAATCTAGGGAAAGTCCTACTTTAGGCTTTCACTGAATCTGAAATTGCTTCAGCCATGACTGCTGTCTCCAGTGAACTGGGTCCCTCTCCTTCCACAGAGATGCCCCACACAGGCTGCTCTCACCTGCACCCTCCACCTGCCTCTCTCTCTTTATATATATCTTTAAATTGGAGGGTAATTGCCTTACAATGGTGTGGTGCTCTCTGCCATACATCAATATTAATCAGTCATAATGATATATATGTATATATCCCCTTACCCTCTTGAGCCTCCCTCGGCCCGCATTCCACCTCTTTAGGTCATCACAGACTCCAGGTTGGGCTCCCTGTGCTATATAGCAGCCTCCCACAAGTTATGAGCATACATGGGGCTTCCTTGGTGGTTCAAATGGTAAAGAATCTGCCTGCAATGAAGGAGACTCAGGTTTGATCCCTGGATTAGGAAGATCTCCTGGAGATGGGAATGGCAACCCACTCCAGTATTTTTGCCTGGGAAATCCCATGGACAGAGGAGCCTGGCGGGCTGCAGTCCATGGGCTCTCAAAGAGTCAGACACATCTGAGTGACTTTGAGAGTGAGTGAGTGTATATACATCAATGCTACCTTCTCAATTTGTCCTAGCCTCTCCTTCCCCCGCCGTGTCCACAAGTCCATTCCCTACATCTGCATCTCCATTTCTTCTCTGTAAATAGGTTCATCAGTACTGTTTTCCTAGATTCTGTATATATGTGTGGTGCATGCATGCTGAGTCACTTTGGTTGTGACTTTGGTCATATAGACCCCATAGACTGTAGCCTGCCATAATGCATATCATACATGCATTAATATACAATATTTGTTTTGCTCTTTCTGACTTTCTCACCTGCTCTCTTTACTCCTTCTCTACATCTATCCTTGGAGGCCCACCTTCTCCAAGAAGCTTGAGTGTTTCAACCCTCAGGGATTTTTGTCTCAGCTGCATTCCTGAAGCCATTATCATACAGACCCCCAAACTCAGCACTGAACATATGCTCTTCAGGACTAGTTCTCTGATGAGATGTCAGCCCCTGGAGAATCAAGCTGGAATCCCACATCCTACTGAATCTATGCTCCTGCTAGTAGATCCATGCATGCTAGCTGTGACTTTTCTGGGAAAGAGTAGGCAAAACTAGGGTTAAACACAGCCAGTCATTGGAATCCAAGAGGAAAGGGGGAAGGAGTGGGAATTAATTGTCTTCCCGTGTTGGAAGTTTTCACTGTTGTTTCAAGATCCGTGTACAGTAGCATATTCATGTTGCTCTAGGATTAGCACAAGGTACAAGAACAAACAGAAGCCTTCCTTTGTGCTATTTTAGGAACAAGGAAAATAAAATAATACCTTCCAAATGGAGGAACAGCCTAGCTTTCTGTGACACAAGAATGGGCTCATAACACCTCGGCTGTAACTGTTTCAAATGGAATCCTATTACAGTGTAGAGGATATTTATCAGTGTATTTGAGGAACCCTTTCTTCTAAGTCCCCCCAGGGGGAGATCCACAGGCTCAGGCAGGCTCCTCTCAAACTCTCCTATTCCACCCTGGCAGGTCCCAGGGACTCCCCCACCCCACCACCTCTCCTCTTGGTAATTGTCACCACCACCCCAAGCTATCAAGTTTCTCACCCCTTCCTGAGGGGCTCTGGAAACTGGTCTCTTTATGCCCACCTGTTGGACTGCACCTCACAGGCCTACAAAGCCTATATTTGCCCAGCTTCAAGACTGACGAAAGCCTGGATTGAGCAACAGAGGGCTTCCCCGGTGGCTCAGCGGTGAAGAATCCACTAGCAATGCAGGAGACACAGGAGATGGGGGTTCGATCCCTGCACCAGGAAGATCCCCTGGAGAAGGGAATGGCAAACCCACTCCAGTATTCTTGACCAGAGAATCCCATGAACAGAGGGACCTGCCGGGCTACAACCCATAAAGTTGCAAAGAGTCAGGCCTGACTGAAGTGCCTTAGCCTGCACACATGGATCAGGCAACAGAGACTTCAGTGGTTTGACAGATGGGGAGCTTCTGTGTCTGAAGCAAAGTCCTGGAGCGACCTCCCACCCTGTGCAGCATACACCTTCAGGACGTGGCAGCAGTCTTTGCTCCTGGTGGAGGGGGAGATTGCCAGTTACAGGGGAGTTGATGTCAGATGGGCTCATCGATTACCAGGGAAACCAACAGAAAGGCACACACCTCACCGTCCCTTTGATAAGAACAATCACTAGCTGGCGCCCAAGGCAAGTATGTAGGAAGGCCAGAGTAAGTGTAAATGAAGCAGGCACTGGTCGGGCAAGGGACAGACAGAGAGCAAGGGAACAGCCATCTTGAGTGGGCTAGTCAGCCACCACCATTCCTGGTTGTCCCTGAAAAAAAGCTTCCAGACCCTGATTTTAAGACTTTAATGCCCATGATGACAAGAGGAAAGACAAAAATGGGGAATTACATGCGTGTGTGTGTGTGTGTCCAGTGGCTAAGCTGTGTCTGACTCTTTGCAACCCCGTGGGTTGTAGCCTGCCAGGCTCCTCTGTCCATGGAACTTTCCAGACAAGAATACTGGAGTGGGTTGTCATTTCCTCCTCCAGGGGATCTTCCTGACCCAGGGATCAAACCTGTATCTCCTGCATTGGTAGGTGGATTTTTTACCACTTGAGCCACCTGGGAAGCCTGAGGAAATATACAGAGTACAAATCTAACAGTCTTGAATTTGGTCCAGAGCACCTGATGATCTGGTTGAAATAACTGGAAATTTCCTTTATGTCAACATTGGGTGTTGTAAGCAGATAGGGGAGGGGGTCCCTGGAGAAAGATAATCAAGCTTGACCTCATTTTGGTCCAAGAGATTTTGTGATCTAAACCTGGCCACAATGCTTGCCCTTAAACAGGTCTCAGTAATTAATGATCTTAAGGGGAGAAAGGACTGCAGGCACGAAGGGAAAGCAGTCAAGAAACAATGGGTCTAGGACTCCCTTGGTGGTCCAGTGGCTAAGACTCCGAGCTCCCAATGCAAAGGGGCTGGGGTTCCATCCCTGGTCAGGGAACTAGATCCTGCATGCCACAACTAAGAGTTTGCACGCCCCAACTAAAGATCCTGCATGCTGTATGATGTGGCCATTGAAAAAGATTGGTCCACATTAAAAAATATATACCTTAAAAATTTTTTTAATAGAGAAATAGAGGTGAGCAAGAAATAATCAACACAGCAACAGGCCTGTTTTTGTTCTTCATTTGTCTTTAGCTCTGGGGTAAAACCATCAGTTGTGGGGGGAAGGCTAAGCAGAAAATTCTAGCCAGGGTTTTGGAATTTAAGTCCAAGATTATATATATATATATATATATATATATATATATATATATATATATATATAATATACCATTCAGCCTCCCAAATAGGTGGTATAATGTCGGGTTGTGCCGCCAAATGTGCAAAGAACATAGAATTCCTATGGTTCTTTTTTAGTAGGGACTATGAATTTACATTTCAAAGCATCCATGTCTAAAAAAATTGGCTTCTAATGTAGTTTGCTGTAAAAAGCCAAACTATTTAGTACAAAGGGTTATACTCATGCACATACATATAGACTACATATGCACATGTGTATATTTTTTAAGAATTTTTTTGATGTGGACCATTTTTAAAGTTGTTTATTGAATTTGTTACAATATTGCTTCTGTTTTTCGTTTTGGTTTTTGAGCAGTGAGGCATGTGGGATCGTGGTCCCCCCATCAGGGGTTGAACCTGCAGCCCCTGCATTGGAAGGCACAGTCTTAACCACGGCACCACCAGGGAAGTCCCTTTTGTTTAACTCTTAAGTAAAAACAAGAAGCCATTTGGCCACAGTCTAAATATTCAGGGAAAGAAGTAAGTAGAATTACTCCTGTTGGAAATGCCACATTAATTTATTATGCATAGCATGATCAAACAAGAGGCCACAAGACAGAACAAGCAGACTATGCTCTTTCAGAGGTAAAAGAGAAATGCAAAGATGCTAAGTCGTGGTCCTTCCTGAGAATTAATTTTGCCCCCAGGATTCTTAGCAATTAGGTCTTTTCATCTTGGAGGTATCAGAGGCAAAGGAGGGCGCACAGCACCAAATCCATGGCACAGAGTTCAACACACAGTATTCTACCTGGGGACGTGGAATCAAAAACCCAGCACTGAGAAGGAGTCATACACAGACATAAGATTTATGGAGGCCATGCAGGGAAAGAAAATATATGGGTTACATATCATACCACTCTGGATGCAACCATTTTTCACACAGCAGAAACTGAGAGAGAAGATAAAGGAGAAAGACAAAGAAAAGTGGGGAGGGGCTTTCCCTGGTGGTCCAGTGGTTAAAAATCTGCCTTCCAATGCAGGCGATGAGGGTTTGATCCCTGGTGGGGGAACTAAGATGCCACAAGCCACAGGGCAATTAAGTTTGCAAGTCACAACTACTGAGCCCGGGAGCCACATGTAGAGAGAAGCCCACACCCCACAATGTAAGATCCCACATGCTGCAATTGAGACCCACCAAGGCGATGGAAAGCTGGAATCAAGATTGTCAGGAGAAATATCAATAACCTCAGATATGCAGATGACACCACCCTTATGGCAGAAAGTGAAGAGGAACTCAAAAGCCTCTTGATGAAAGAGAAAGAGGAGAGTGAAAAAGTTGGCTTAAAGCTCAACATTCAGAAAACTAAGATCATCGCATCTGGTCCCATCACTTCATGGGAAATAGATGGGGAAACAATGGAAACAGTGTCAGACTTTATTTTTGGGGGCTCCAGAATCATTGCAGATGGTGACTGCAGCCATGAAATTAAAAGAGGCTTACTCCTTGGAAGAAAAGTTATGACCAACCTAGATAGCATATTGAAAAGCAGAGACATTACTTTGCCAACAAAGGTCTGTCTAGTCAAGGCTATGGTTTTTCCAGTGGTCATGTATGGATGTGAGAGTTGGACTGTGAAGAAAGCTGAGCGCTGAAGAATTGATGCTTTTGAACTGTGCTGTTGGAGAAGACTCCTGAGAGTCCCTTGGACTGCAAGGAGATCCAACCAGTCCATTCTAAAGGAGATCAGTCCTGGGTGTTCTTTGGAAGGAATGATGCTAAAGCTGAAACTCCAGTACTTTGGCCACCTCATGTGAAGAGTTGACTCATTGGGAGAAACTCTGATGCTGGGAGGGATTAGGGGCAGGAGGAAAAGGGGACAACAGAATGAGATGGCTGGATGGCATCACTGACTCGATGGATGTGAGTTTGAGTGAACTCCAGGAGTTGGTGATGGACAGGGAGGTCTGGCGTGCTCTGATTCATGGGGCCGCAAAGAGTCGGACACAACTGAGCGACTGAACTGAAGTGAACTGAACTGAACTGAAAGGCGATGGCACCCCACTCCAGTACTCTTGCCTGGAAAATCCCATGGGTAGAGGAGCCTGGTGGGCTGCAGTCCATGGGGTCGCAAAGAGTCAGACACGTCTGAGCGACTTCACTTTCAATTTTCACTTTCGTGCATTGGAGAAGGAAATGGCAACCCACTCCAGTGTTCTTGCCTGGAGAATCCCAGGGACGAGGAGACCTGGTGGGCTGCCATCTATGGGGTCGCACAGAGTCGGACATGACTGAAGCGACTTAGCAGCAGCAGCAGCAGCATAGCCATAAAAGAATTTAAAATATTAAAAAAAAAAAGAAAAGTGGGGCAAGTAAAGGTAAAATCAAGAAAGAGAAGGATGGAGCCTCCTCCTGGCCACCTGGCTGACCCCTCGTCAGCAACTCAGCAGCCGCTCAACATCAGCACTCTCTCAGTATCCCTGCTGTCTCCATGGTGATTTAATGTGATTCTGATGGATGTGACTAGTTCGTGAACGCTTCCTGGAGCTGGGCACTGTTGGTGCTAACTCCATTTTCCAGATGAGAAAACAGTGCTTCCGAGATTGTTAACAACTTGTCCCAAATCACCGAGTTGCTAAAATTGTGGGATCAGGCCATTGAACCTAGGCTGTTTCAGGCCCAAACGTGTGCTCTTGGTGAGCAAAGTAAAAAATAAGATGGTGTTTAATGGAGGAGAACATGAACATGTATTGAGTACTTAATATATACGTGGCATGTGATCCTCACAACAGTCCTGCAAGGGAGGTATCATTCCCATTTCATAGATGAAGAAATTGAGGCTCAGTGCTCACTTTGGCAGCACATATACTTAAATTGGAATGATACAAAGAAGATTAGCATGGCCCCTGCTCAAGGATGACATGCAAATTGGTGAAGCATTTCATGTTTTTATGGCAGAAACCATCACAACATTGTAAAGCGATTTTCCTCCAATTAAAAAATAAAGTTAAAAAAGTATGAATAAAACAGGGAAATGTCTTTAAAAGTTGAGGCTCAGAGAGGTTACATAACTTATCTAAAGTTGCACTGCAAAGCCCCGGTCTGGGGCACTTCACCTCCTCTGTGTCTATGCTGAGAGTTTTGTACTTTCTCTCTGAAATAAATCCTGTTTGCTTGCTACCATGAAAAAGAAAAAGGCCAGGTCTCTCAGACTGCAAAGCCCATATTCTATTTGTTAAAAATATATATTGTTGTTTTGCTCCTAAATTTTCTTTATTTATCATTATTTATTTGGCTTCTTCAGGTCTTCACTGTGGCATGTGGAATCTAGTTTCCTGACCAGGGATCAAACCCAGGCTCCCTACATTGGGACTAGTGTCTTAGCCACTGGAACACCAGGGAAGTCCCCCATATTCTTTCTTATTCTTTCTTCCAGATAGAATTCGCAGGAATTTCACAGATTGAACTAAGTAATTAAAAATCTCTCCTTTAGATATTTTTAGTTCTGCATATCCAAACCAAACACCTAGTGTATTTGTCAGAATTTGAAAGAAGTCTATTAAAGACTGCTTGCAAGAAAACCACTGTATAAACTATGTTTTATAAGTTCTTCTGTTTTAATTATTTAGGTTTTCTAAAGTTTGAAGGAAAAAAAAAGGAGACAGAAACCAGTTTTTAATGATTTGGAATTAGGATTCATGAATACACCAGATTCTTTCTTGGTACTGGGGGAAAGCAGAGAATAAATGTGGTGGGAAACTATGAGGGTCCAGAGATTCAGACTTGAGCCTGGAATAGACATTAAAGAGGTATTTCAAGGACTTCCCATGTGGTCCAGTGGCTAAGACTCTGTGCTCCCAATGCAGTGGTGTGGGCTCGATCCCTGGTCAGGGAACTAGATCCCACATGCCACAAGGAAGATTGATCTTATGTGCTGCAACTAAGACCCGGTGCAGTGAAATAAATACTCAATAAATTAAATATTTAAAAGAAACCTCAATTATTAAAAAAAAAAAGATGCAATTCTAATTTATTTTAGAAATAGCTTGTGTGTCTGCTAGTCAACAGTAGAGCTAAGGCCAGAACCTGGGGTTTCCCAATTCTTAAACCATTGTTTTTTCTTAGACATGAACCATGAATTGCTTTAGAGAATAATCCTTTCTCTTCCTCTCTTAATCCAGAATGGGGGGGGGGGGGCGGGGAGTGAGAAAGATTAAAGACTTAAAAAAACAATCAGGACATCAAGAATCAAGTTATCCTGGAAGGAGGTCAAGACAGTAACCACAGAGGCTGGAGTTAAGGGGAGGAGAACCAGGCAAGATAAGGTCTTAATCTAAAGCAATTAGAGTAAGCAGGCAAGCTTTTGTTACTTGTTTTTAGCTGAACGCTGTGAACAGAAAGTTTTTTGAAATCCTTGGCTAAATCAAAACCTGCAAAGTGAGGACTTCTAACCTTCAAGAAAAAAAAGCTGAGCGTGAGACAAAAAGGTATTTGTTTTTATACTTAACTTGGTAGGGAAAAGGAAAGAAAAATAAGATGTCAGTTCAGCTGGGTCCCAATTCCAGCCCTGGGAAGCCCAAAGCCCACCCCTCTTGGTTTTATTTTTAAGAATAGCATTTTTCCCTCCCTTGGCCAAGTTCAGTGTGTAGGATCTTAGTTCCCTTACCAAGGATCAAACCTTCACCCCCTGAAAGCGTGAAGTCTTAACCACTGGATTGCCAGGGAAGTTCTACCCTCCCCACCTTGGTTTTTGTAAATAGTCCTGAAGGGCTTTCTTGGTTTCTAGACTACTGAGATCTTGCTTCCGTGTGTAAAGAGATGGAAGTCAGGCTTTACATCCCAGTAATAGGGAACAAATTTGATTGGGAATGGCTGGGTTACCATCTAACACTGACATGTCATTTTCCCCTGACCGGGCTCAGCTTCCATCCATCCGGCTGGCTTTTCTTTCATGGTCTTATTTCTTTCCTTTCTGCCCTCTGCCCCTACTCCCCTCTCCTTGCAGGAGCAGAAACAAGAAACTCTTCCTCTAATCTCCAGCCTGGCAGGTTTTCCCTCCCCTGGAGTCCAGGTGCCTGTAGCATTAGCTCCTCAGTGGCTTTCCCCAAGGAGACAGCTCCCTCCTTCCTCTTCCCAAAAAGGAATCATGGGGCCAGCTGTTAAGATTTCAAACAATTATTTTTTTCACGTCTTTACTCAACATGGGAAAATCTCTGAAGTTTAAGGTGGCACCTGGCTGTCCTGTAGTGCTTGTATTTCTTTCAAGGCTTTGTTCTGTCTGGAATTTTATTATAATAACTAATGATGGGATTTCTTTAATGGTCCAGTGGTTAAGATTCTGAGCTTCCAATGCAGGGGGGTCACAGGTTCAATCCATGGTCAGGAAATTAAGATCCCACATGCCACATAGTGTGGCCAAAAAGCAAAACAAACAAACAACCACTACAACAAAAAACTAATGGGAATGAACATACCTTGATGTTTACATAATTTTAATAAATCAACTTCAAAATGATAAAACATTAGTAATCAAATAGAGATTCACTCAGTCATATCCAACTCTTTGGGACCCCACAGACTGTAGCCCTCGAGGCTCCTCTGTCCATAGGATTTTCCCAGGCAAGAATATTGGAATGTGTGGTCATTTCCTCTCCCAGGGGAATCTTCGTGACCCAGGGATCAAACCCGTGTCTCCAGTATTGGCAGGTGGATTCTTTACCACTGAGCCACATGGAAAGGCTAGCTTCTATCAATGATTCACACCAAAAGGTGGTTCAATGAAGCAGCTATGATGAGGCAGTACTAGAATTCAAAGGGGAATCAGGTACCCTTGAAACTCAAACCTAATAATAGTAGAAAACACCACCCACTTACTTACCCAATATACACAGATTTGAAACTGTTTCTTTGAGAATGTTTCTGTTTGGGGGGATAATTCTCTTATTTGAAGGCTCTAAGTAATGACAGGCAGAGAAGATGCCTCAGTGACCTGATAGCCATGCCCTGGAGAGACAGCTGAGAGAGGGGTCCCCAACCTCCGGGATCTAATACCTGATGATCTGAGGTGGAGCTGATGTAATAATAATAGAAATAAAGTACACAATAAATGTAATGCACTTGAATCATCCTGAAACCTTCCCCACTTCTCCAATTCATGGGGAAAATCCCCTTTCATAAAACTGGTCCCTGGTGCCAAAAAGTTTAGGGATATTCAAAGGAATGTTCTTTGTCCTTCACACCCACGCTGTTTGTCTAACTGCCCCATCTCACAAAGCTTTAACCTCCCCTAGCATCACACGCCTCTTCCCACTTTGAGGGGCAGGGTGCACACCAGTGTTCAGGCCTCAGGTCCTCCCTGGGCGCTGGTGATCTGTCCTTCTCATCCTGGCTCTGTAAGGCACTCCCCTAAGTTTTTCCTGCTCCCCTGTTTCTCTAGTTCCTCCTGAATCTTCCTAGATAAACCTGTCTAAATGATGCAAGAACTTTCTATCTAATGAATCTGTGATTTTCTCCACTTTAATCACACCTGGGCTGTGTCTACCACACTCTCTCCACAGCTGCACTTGTCGTTTCTGTTTCGTTTTCAGCTTTCTATTTTACACTGGAGTACAGCCGATTAACAATGTTGTGATGGCTTCAGGTGGACAGCAAAGGGACTCAGATGTATGTATTCATGTGTCCATTCTCCCCCAAGCCCCTCTCCCACCCAGGCTGCCACATAACATTAAGCAGAGTTCCCTGTGCTGTACAGTAGGTCCTTCATTATCCATTTTATTGTCAGATTTTATTTACTCCTTATTTTCTTTATGTCCCCTAAATGAATTTCCTCAAAACCCAGTTCCTCTCCTCTCAGGCCCCATAGCTAGTATTTCATTTTCACAATCACCTTGCCTCATGTAGGAGTGTGGTGGGCGGGGGGCGTGGCAAACTGGCGCAGTGGAGGGAGGGGGCCTTAGCCACCTGCAGTCTGCGGCCTGAACAGCCACAAGGCTCCCCCAGTGGCAGAGTGGTACAGACTCTGCCTGCCAAGGCAGGAGATGCAGTAGACTCGGGTTCGATCCCTGGGTCTGAAAGATCACCTGGAGTAGGAAATGGCAACCCACTGCAGTATTCTTGCCTGGAAAATTCCATGGAAAGGAGGAGCCTGGCAGGCTACAGTCCATGGGGTTGCAAAGAGTCAGACAAGACTGAGCATGCACGCATATCATAGACACCAATGTTGAGTCAAACATCCCAGCTCACTTTTGGAGGGTTTAATTATGCCTTAATGCTCCTTATCATAATTAAGCAGAAATAGTGATTCTAATTAGCATATTTACAGAAACCACACAAGTATGCTTCCCTGGTGGCTCAGATGGTAAAGAACCCACCTGCAATGCAGGAGACCCAGGTTCAATCCCTGGGTCAGAAGATCCCCTGGAGGAGGAAATGGCAACCCACTCCAGTATTCTTGCCTGGAGAATTCCATGGACAGAGAAGCCTGGCAGGCTACAGTCCACAGGGTCGCAAAGAGTCAGACATGACTGAGCAAATAACACACACAAGTAGGTCCATATAATCGCACACTTCACCTACTCGTAGCTTAATGGTGTTCCATCTGTGTTTACTTTGCCCTGGTTTCCCTTTCAGCTTGAATGAGCACAACTTTTGAAGTCTTTAATTTATGACTGTTTTAACTTAAGCAAGCCCTGCTAGAGGGTGACAGATGGTAAATGTCAAAAACCCAGAGAGAGGGTTTCTGTTTAGCCTTTGATTTTTGTTTTGTTTTTTAAGCCAGAGAAATGTCCGATTGTGCTCATAGTTTGTCGGAGAAGGCAATGGCAACCCACTCCAGTGTTCTTGCCTGGAGAACCCCAGGGACAGGGGAGCCTGGTAGGCTGCTGTCTATGGGGTCGCACAGAGTCAGACACGACTGAAGAGACTTAGCAGCAGCAGCAGCAGAAGGAGAAAATTATTTCTGTTCTCAAAACACTATAATAATAACAAAAGTAAAACAAAGAACATGGACTTCCCTGGTGGTCTAGTGATTAAGAATCTGCCTGCCAATGCATGGGACGCTGGGTCAGTCCCTGGTCCAGGAAGATTCCATATGCCCGTGTGCCACAACCACTGAGCCAGAGCTCTAGAGTCTGTGCTCTGCAACAAGAGAAGCCATCGCAATAAGAATCCTGAGCACAGAAGGTAAAGAATAGCCCCTGTTCACTGCAACTACAGAATGCCCAAGGGCAGTAACGAAGACCCTTTGTAACCAAAAATAAATAAATAAATAAATAAATCCTTCAAAAAAATCATCATCACCATGATGGCACTGATAATGGTGGCAGTGATTATAGCAGCCACCAACCCAGAGGTACTTGTATGTGCCAGGCACTGTCTCAGGAAGTATTCCTACCTTATTATTTTTTGAGGGGGGTTATACAGTGAGGCATGTGGGATCTTAGTTCCCCCTACCGGGATCGAACCTGCACCACTTACATTGGAAGCACAGAGTCTTAACCACTGGACCACCAGGAAAGTCCCGTTCCTACATTACTTTATTTAACCTTCATAATAAATTTAAAAGGTAATCGTAACTGCTTCAATTTTATAGAAGAGAAAACTGAAGGTAAGATAAACTGATAAAATTTCCCACTACTACTGTGAAGACATAAGCAGTAAGACCCAGGGTCAGAATTTGAATCCAGGACTCTCCAGCTTCAGGCCACACAGTGAGCTTCTCTATCCTGTCTCGCCACCTCTCCTGCCATATCATTATACAGTTATTCCACAACTGCAGTTAGTTTGTTCATAACAATATATGTTCTTAAAAACAGTACCCTGTTCTACCTATCTAAAACACAGAAATAATTTCCATTATGTAGGGGTAAACTATAGATTTTATCAATTATCAAAACTTCAGCCATTCCTAAAGAATTGGGAAATGAAAGTCTTTTTTTTTTTTTTTTGAAAAGTCTATTTTTTAATTGCCCAAAATGAAAGTCTTGTTTTTTTGTATGTAAAATTCGTAAGGGTTTTTATGTGGTTGTAGCCTAAGGGAAGAGATACTGCTACGTTGAGAAGCCATTAAAGGTTTAATTTTTTTTTCCTTAAGAGATTAGGGAAGCTTTGCTCAGTAAATTGGTTTGCTTAAATTGTTTGTGAAAATTTAAAAATTCCCCAAGTTCCTCCAAGCAGAATCAGTTAGTTTCTTATCCTTGTTTCAACTGCTCTTTCTTTGTGCATGTTTCTCTTACAGGATAGTACTTCGTATTCAGTGTGGTAACTATCTGTTTCTGTCCTGGGCCATAGACTAGACTCCCAGAAAGTGGGGTTAAGACCATTGTACCCTTAGCAGCTAGCACATAACAGTATTTAATACATATTTACTGATTTAGTGAGTGATTGTAAGTAGAGTAAGAAGACATTTTACTTTTATATAATAGATGGCTCATTACAAGATTAGTGTTCAGTGTTTTGTGTGAATCCTGGCAACCCACTCCAGTACTCTTGCCTGGAGAATCCCCATGGTCAGAGGAGCCTGGTGAGCTACAGGCCATGGGGCTGAAAAGAGTTGGACACGACTCAGCAACTAAGCACAGCACAGTGCGGATCTCACTTAAAATGGACATTCAAGGAATTCCCTGGTGGTCCAGTGGTGAGGACTCCACACTTTCACTGCCAAGAGCAGGAGTTCAGTCCCTGGTCAGGGAACTAAAAGCCCAAGTCACACGGGGTGGCCAAAAAAATAAAATAAATAAGATGGACATTCATTTCATTTTTCTGAGTTTATATGGAATGAAATCTATTTTTGCTGGAAGAGATCTTGTTTAACACCACTGGTAATAAAGAATACATGATAATAAAAAAGCATTTTCAGGGGAGAAAATTTGGGCATGAATGCTCGTAACTATATACATAAATAAACATCATTAATTCTGAAAAGTACAAAATATTTGACCCATTAACAGAATAGATAATAATGAAAACTGATGACTTTTCTGTTAAGTAAACAAAAACTTTGTTCCCTTTACCCAAAGCCATTTGAGACTTTTTAAAATGGCAAATGATGAAAAAAAAATTAAATGCTTTTGTTTGCATATATTGAAATAACCAAACATCTTTTGTCTTTTATTCTGTGAATTACATGGACTGATTTTTTAATATTGTGCCAACCTTACTCTCCTTGGATACATCCCACTTGGTCATCATGTATTATTCCTTTTTTATATCTTACCAGGTTTAATTTGCAATTTTTTCTTTAATAGAAAAACTGAAATTTACTATAACAAACTACTCCCTAAAGAAATGAAATACTAAGCAACAATGTGGCAACTTTCTTATATCAGAACTATTCATCATCTTAAAATATGTGTGTGTTAGTTGCTTGCCGAGGTCCAGCCCGGCTGATCCAGGGAGTTCGAAGCGGGGACGGTGTCGGCGAGGATAAGGATACAATAGCTTCAATTAGATATTAATTAGAGATGTAAAGAGTAATAGAATGAGGATAGCTCAGTAGGAAAATTCAGTGGAGAAAAGAGGCTGAGTAGCTTGGTTTACGTGGGAGACCAATAAAACTTCAAGACAAGAAGCTTGCACCACTTACGTAGGCCACAGGCATCCTTCCGTTCTCCCAAAGGAGAGGAGACACTGAGGCCTCCCCAGTCGGATCTTAGAAGCCTAGGCATAATTAGTAAGCATGGCGGGTTCCGCGCTCCATATGGAGACTCAGCCAGAGTTTGAGAGAGAAAGTGACATGGGGAGACCAGTATTTCGAGAAACTGATCCCGATTCTCTATTTTCCAGGGTCTGTTTTTATACACTGAGGTGTTATACAAAAGTCATGTGGGGTCAGCAGTCCTGACTTTTATCAAAGTCAGGTGCTTCATACAAATGTATACAGAGGTCTTAGGGGTATTTACATCATCTTCTGGCCAGGGGGCCTGCTGACGATTTATGACCCTCTCCTTGTGACAGCGGTCAGTCAACCAGGACACTTATTTCTCCAGGGGTGATTATTCTTCAAAAAGACTCCACCTTCCGAAGGTACCAGATAAAGTTACATTCCTATAGGGTGAGGGTGTAGTGGGTTTTAATTAAGGAAAGAATTTACTTAGCCTAAGGTCTAACGTGATTAATATCAAAGGTTAATACTTATTTCTTCTATATATTCATTAATGTGTGTAAGGGCAGGGAATGTGGAGACTTAGCAACAAACATTGGCTCAACAAATGAAAAACCCTTCAGCAATACAATTTCTAATCAGCCCACTATACTTATACTAATGGTTTTCTAACTTTTCTAAGGAATCTGTTTTTAGAAGGTTTAAAGCATCTTGTGCCTCTCACGGTTGGGAGGCTGTGAGCAATCACATGTGGCCCGACAAGCCTGTCAGGCAGGCTAGAGAACCTTCAGAGGAGTTTGTAGGTTAAAACACCCTTGTCGCACCCAGGAGTTTTTGTTAACTGGAGCTCTAAGTTAACTCCTTCTCCAAACGAGGTGGTGGGGGACAGCCCCCCATAAAGTCAGAGGTGTAGGTGAGAGTACAAAGTAGTAAAGTAGACAGGCTCTGGTTATGGGGGTAGATGCTCGAGGATTTCCAGGGGGACTCCTGGGGCTCGATCCCGCCTTTGCGTATGTCGAGCCTCCTTCCTCATGACCTTTGCCACGGGCGGAGTGCCTCACGCTGGCCTCCAACAGTTGCTCAATCATGTCCGACTCTTTATGATCCTGCAGACTGTATCCCACCAAGCTCCTCCAACCATGGGGATTCTCCAGGCAAGAATACTGGAGTGGGTGGCCATTCTCTTCTCCAGGGGATCCTCCCAACCCAGGGATCAAACCTGCATCTCCTGCATTGCAGGTGGATTCCTTACCGTCTGAGCCACCAGGGAAGTGCATAAATGGTTTCTGGAAAAAGAGTTATTGTTGAAGACCAAGTATTAAAATCAGTATTACATACAATACTCAAAACCTTTTTTCATTCTACAACCTGGTTGATCACTTTTCTCTCCTCTGTCCCAGAACAGCCCACGCGTCAGCTATTGAAGCCTTTCCCTGGCTATGAGTGATGTTGAATGAGAGTTAAGGAAAGCCTTGTGATAAAAGGAGTCATAGCTATTGTAATTTTTAAAATAACTCTTCCACCACTGCACTTTACATTTTTCTTTTTAAAAGAAATTCTCATGAAGAACAGCCATCACTGAAATCAGAAAGACTGCTTTTATCATTGTAATTATAACAATATTAATTATGCAGTTTATTACTATATTAAATGTAGAGGGTTTCTACTTCAAGTAAACACAATAAAATGAAACGTACATCAGCATGTTAAGAGCCAACTATTCATATTTCAAAAGGATTCTCCAACTCAAAAAGGATCCACTGCAGCTTTTCTATAAATAAAAAAAATCCCCGTGGTTTTAAAAATAATTTTAAAATTGTAATTTACACATAATTTTCAGGAACTCTTCTATTATACAACACAATGCACAACTGTGCATGTATATAGATCATGCCATAAAGAAAAAGCTCATACAAATTTCCCATAAGTTATCTAATTAACTGTGACTATAAGAATGAACATAAACATTGGTTGCAATGCATAGAAAACCACTAGAAAAATTTATGCTCATACTGTTTACTGTTTACAATTCTATGTAAGGACTTTACATTGCTAGTTTCTAAAGTGAAAAGAACTTTAATATGCCCATTATGCCATTTCCTAATTACTAATTTTTTGCAAACTTTTCTTTATTAATGATAGAAACATAAACATTCAGTTTGCCTGGTAGAATCACAGAAAATTTGAATTAGTTAAGTAAAATTTGATGACCCATAGGTAATAAATACTGCACATTACCCACAGAATCCCAGTGTCAGAATTGTGTACTGTAGGCATCAGAGACACAGAAATCCGGGAATCTGGAGAGAATGAGGAGCTCCAAGTCATAACCTGGTGGAACTGTGGTTTGTGAGTGTCAGATTACTTTCAACTAACATGGATATCTTGAAAAGAGCTGTTAAGTTCTTAGAACAAGGGAATTTTGAGGTCATGGTATATTTCTTTTGAAACAATGGCCTTCTCCAACTTAGTTCTAGAATTCCTAAGTAGCTGATGTTAGGAATTCTTCTTTTCCCAAATTTACCTTGGGCTTGGTAACATGGAGTTCTTTCACCATTTGAATATAATGCTTCTTCCATACACCCTGCTCATAGGGAGCTGGGGAGACATTGATATACCAGTTAAACCATAAACATTTTAGCATCCAGAGGTGATCCAGTTCAGTTAAATTCTTCCAATGCCAGCTCACCTGGAGAAACAATGTAAAAAACTATTCAGGTTACATGTCCACTTTCTCTAGGTTTTGAGCCGTCACCCTGGTACTGAGAGAACTTCTTTATTTTTTTTTTCTGGAGTGGGTTGCCATGCCCTCCTCCAAGGGATCTTCCTGACCCAGGGATCGAATCCACTTCTCTGCATTGCAGGCAGGTTCTTTACCACTGAGCCACTGGGGAAGTGGATTCATGGATTCATTCATGAATGAATCAGAGCAAACATAATTTTAACTTGATAAACCAGGCCTGGAATTCACAAGTAGTTTCTTTTTGGTCCTTTTTTTCCAAATCACAACCAAGTTACCTCTTACCTGAAGTGCTTCCTAACAAGGCAGGAAGATTTTTTTTTAATTGGAGGATAATTACAACATTATGATGGTTTTGCCATACATTGGCCATAGGTATACATGTGTCCCCTCCAACCTGAACACCACTTCCACCTCCCTCCCCATCCCATCCCTCCAGGTTCTCACAGAGCACTGGCTTTAGGTACCCCTTTTTCTTTTCTTTTCTTTTTTTAAATGTTAATTCAGACAGAATCCAAGTCAACTAATATTTATTGAGCACCTATTAACCATCCTCGTCACAACCTGAAGGGTAGTATAATTAATATTCTCCCCTTGCAAATGGGGAAACTAAGCTTCAGATAAGACTTCGGAACTTCCTAAAGATCTCTGGCTATGCCAAAGCCTTTGACTGTGTGGATCACAACGAACTGTGGAAAATTCTGAAAGAGATGGGAATACCAGACCACCTGACCTGCCTCTTGAGAAACCTGTATGCAGGTCAGGAAGCAACAGTTAGAACTGGACATGGAAAAACAGACTGGTTCCAAATAGGAAAAGGAGTACATCAAGGCTGTATATTGTCACCCAGCTTATTAACTTATATGCAGAGTACATCATGAGAAATGCTGGGCTGGAGAAAGCACAAGCTGGAATCAAGATTGCTGGGAGAAATATAAATGACCTCAGATATGCAGGTGACACCACCCTTATGGCAGAAAGTCAAGAAGAACTAAAGAGCCTCTTGATGAAAGAGGAGAGTGAAAAAGTTGGCTTAAAGCTCAACATTCAGAAAACGAAGATCATGGCATCCGGTCCCATCACTTCATGGCAAAATAGATGGAGAAACAGTGGCTGACTATTTTTCTGGGCTCCAAAATCACTGCAGATGATGATTGAAGCCATGAAATTAAAAGATGCTTACTCCTTCGAAGGAAAGTTATGACCAACTTAGACAGCATATTAAAAAGAAGAGACGTTACTTTGCCAACAAAGGTCTGTCTAGCCAAGGCTATGGTTTCTCCAGTAGTCATGTATGGATGTGAGAGTTGGACTATAAAGAAAGCTGAGCGCCAAAGAATTGATGCTTTTGAACTGTGGTGTTCGAGAAGACTCTTAAAAGTGCCTTGGACAGCAAGGAGATCCAACCAGTCCATCCTAAAGGAGATCAGTCCTGGGTGTTTATTGGAGGGACAGATGTTGAAGCTGAAACTCCATTACTTTGGCCACCTGATGCGAAGAGCTGACTCATTTGAAAAGACCCTGATGTTGGGAAAGAATGAAGGCAGGAGGAGAAGGGGACAACAGAGGATGAGATGGTTGGATGGCATCACCAACTCAATGGACGCGAGTTTGGGTAAACTCCAGGAGTTGGTGATGGACAGGGAGGCCTGGTGTGCTGCGATTCATGGGGTCACAAAGAGTCAGACACGACTGAGTGACTGAACTGAATTGAACTGAAGGATCTCTGGGAGTCTGCATATGAACGTTGTGTGAAGGCTACAGAAACTCCAGTTGGCACATTGCTCATTTTTTTCATGATATGCTTCTGTTTTCCCTACATGCTTATGATTTACCTAAATATATAAAGGGAACACAATGACTAATACTATATTGATGTGTCCTAAATAGCCTTTAAGATTCAATGAAGCATTAAGTATTTGTCGTGGGGACTTCCCTGGTGGTCTAGTGGCTAAGATTCTATGCTTTCAGTGCAGGGGGCCAGGGTTTGATCCCTAGTTAGGGAACTGGATTCTACGTGCTGCAACTGACACTTGGTGCAGCCAAATTAATACATTTTTTAAAAAGTATTCTGTACATTCCACTTTCATAGCATTATGGTCAATCCTACATATCCAGAAAATGGTGGAGGTGACCCTATTATGTGTAGTAGTTTTTAAAATAATTTATTCCAGGTTTTAAATAAGTCTTAGTAGAAACTAGAGTCAAGTCCATATATAAAGTTCAGACTAGGCATTCCATATCTCTTAACATGAATTGCAGAGATGGTAACTAGTCTTCACATTCATTTCATCTTTGGAAAACTGGCCTCTTTTTCAAGGTTAACTCAATAATAAATAATGTTTGAGTGCCCCCAAAAGGAGCAGAACACTCTGTAATGGAACTCACTACCCATCCATCTGTTTATCTATCTGTCCGTCTTCCTCCCTCCTTCCATCCATTGTGTACGGAGTTTCAAAGTTACCCAAACTCACGTCCATTGAGTTGGTGATGCCATCCAACCATCTCATCCTCTGTTGTCCCCTTCTCCTCCTGCCTTCAATCTTTCCCAACATCAGGGTCTTTTCAAATGAGTCAGCTCTTCGCATCAGGTGGCCAGTGTGTTATGTCCAGGATTATTTTATGAGCTGAAGATAAGACATGTAGGGGAGAGGGAAGCAGAGGTGGGGCACAAATAGGAGAAACAGTAGGTTCAGGATCTAGATGGAGGAAAAGGCTTAGAAGATCTTATACAACACTGCAGGCAGAAACAGAGATCACAACCACTTTGTGCAACCCAGAATGAAACTGCACTGCCCTTAATCCTCATATGGTTAGTTAATTCAATCAAGATGTGGAGTTTGGGAGGGAGGGGATGGGGGGAAAGTTTTTCTCAACTCTCATTCTTTTCCTCTTTTGACTTAGATTGGGTTTAGACCTGGGTAGTTAAGTTGGGGTTTCCCCCCTGCACTGGGGATAGATAAAATTTTGCTTTGTTTTTGATTTTTGCTGCTTTTTGTTTGTTTAAAACTAAACAGGAATGAGGAAAGTTGAGGGTGGGGAAGCTCTTTCAAAACTGTAAGACAACTGCCACCACATTTTCAAACAGCCCAAAGCTCATCTTGGTGCAATGACTTTATTGTTTGCTTTAAATCTAGCTAAAGAACAATTGCCTCACAGTCAGTTCTGGGAAATAAAATAAAATGTTGAAATCTACCAAGATTGACATATGGTACACATAGATGATAAGATTATCTATTTTGTATCACATCTCCCTGGAATGATAACATTCTCATTATGAAAAACATGGAAAATTCTGAGAAACCTGAAGAAAAACAATACCCAGAACCCTGTCAATCAGAGATGACCAAACATTATCAACAAGCTGGTAGAGTTATTTTCCTTTCTGTTTTTCAGGTATATATGAAAGCGAAATTGGGAAACTGCATGCGATTTAAAATCATGCTTTCTTCATTTTACACATAATAAGCATCTCTGTTCTTCCAAAACATGTTTTCTAATGACTGCCTAATAATTCTTTATATGGCAGAATGATACTCTATTACTGGGCATTTAAAACACTATGTTTTTTTAAAAAACAAATTGTTTCAATTTTAGAATAATATGTGTACATCAATACTAAATTCAAAGATACCAAGGGGCACACTGTAAAAAAAGTTAAAAAAAAAAAAAGCCTCTCTCATCCTTGTCATGTAGCCACTCATTTCCCTCTGTGAATGTAACCATTGTTACTGGCTTCTTGTGTGCCATTCCAGAAAAGCAACAAATATGGATACATTCTTTTATTCTTCCAAAGTGGTAGGATAATTCTGCACCTTTGTTGTTTTATTGATGATATATTGATGAGATAGTTGCAACCAGTCTGCTATTAGCAGACATTTCCATTGTTTCCAACCTTTTGCTACTACAAACAATGATGCAATATTCTTATATAGACATACATTTTGCATGTGTTGAAGTATACCCATCAGACAAATTCCAAGAAGTGGAACTACTGGCCAAAGGTAATCTTGTTTTTTTTTAATTAAAAAGATTTTTTAAGTTTTTAGCCATGTCTCATGGCTTGCAGGATCTCAGTTCCCCGACCAGGGGTCAAACTCACACCCTTGCTAGTGAAAGCCACTGGATCGCCAGGGAATGTCCAGGAATCTTTATTTAAAAAATTGGGTACTACCAAATTGCTCTCCTTGGTGTTTGCATCAATTTATCTATGAAGGTGCAACATATGAAGGTGCTTGTTTCCCCACACCCCTAACAATATAAAATGTTATCATTAAAAAAGAAACTCAACCCATCTGAGTCACAAACGATGGCATCAAAATGAGGCTAAGCATTTTATCTATTTTCGAAACATCTGCTTTTCTTTCTGTGAACTATTTGTTCACTTCCTTTGCTCATTTTTCTGCTAGGCTTTGCTTTTTTTTTTTTCTTCTTAATGTAGATTTATAGTAGTTCTTTAAAAAATAAGAAAATTACCCCTTTGCTGGCAATATGTTTTTCCCCGGATTATTTTAATTTTGGGGGGCCACACTGCAGCAGCTTGTGGGTTCATAGTCTCTCGGCCAGGGGCTGAACCTGAGCCCTAATCAGTGAAAGCACTGAGTCCTAACCACTCCCAGGGAGCTCCCTCCTGTTTACTCTCTGTATTTATTTACAGTTTTCTTCTCGATGGAGAAAATTTTAACTTTTATAATCACAATTTAAAATCTTGCTTTCTTTATTTATAAAGCATATATAATATATATATACAAAATATATAAAATAAATAAAGATTTTAAGTTATACATTTTCTTTTGAGGCTCTGAATATTATAGATTACTCACAAAGTCTTCCTTCCCTATATTTCCTTTAATTACATTTTTTTCCCCTTTAGTCATGCCTGGTGGCTTACAGGATCTTAGTTCCCCAAACAGGGATTGAACTTCTGCCCTCTGCAGTGAAAGAGCAGAGACTTAACCACTGGACCAGGGAATTCCCTCCTTTGAGTAGGGAATGGTTTTCCATAATTTCATATCAATCTTTTATCCTTCTAGAATTTTTTTCCAGATACTGCCCAATTGTCCCAGCACCAATTATTAAATACATCAACTATCTTACTGCATTCATTTTCTTAATTTTTTTTTTAATTTTCTTAATTTTAAAAACTAAAGTTACCCTGTGAATGCACAGTAACAGGGAATTTCTGGTCTTTCTAGACTATGAAAAGAAATCAACAAAATGACTATCAATTTTATATCTTAAAAAATATACTTGAATACACTGTGAAATTATTTGTAAGAAAATAATGGTCAGATGCTTTTCCAACCTGTGAGCACATTTGCCTACTCTGAACTCCTTTAGTCGCACATGCTTCTGTATTTATCACATTAGCACCTTATTTCATGCTTTTCTATTTATGAATGGCCTGCACTCTACACTCTTAAGTTTTACTATGGTCCTCTGCTGTGCAATATAAGGCTATTCTGATGATGAACCATTATATACATGTGTATATATTTCCCCAACTGGCTAATACTATTTTACGGACATTTAGCGGTGGCTTACTTTTTCTCCCCTTTGAGCACTAAGTGCACAGCCAGACACAAAGAGATGGGGCCAATCCAAACTGTGCAAATGAAACGTGGTGAGCATCTTGTCGGTGCTCGGTTTTGTATGCGTGCTTTCTTTTTTCCCTCAAGGTTCAGTGTTTTCTAGGCTTTACAGTGTCTTTACAAAACACTGAACCCTGCTTCTTTATCTGTGCCTGTGCACAGTGACAAAGGCTTTTGGGGTCCAGGAAAGAAAAGATGTATAAAGATAACACCTTTGGCAGCTTGGTCGTAAAATCCAGAGCTTCTGCTGGAATTTTCTCCTGAAGCTTTCAACAGCAGAACTTTTGCTGTGACAGGGAGCAGCGTTCTAACAGGACTGTCAGGATTCTTCTCCTCTGAGTGTCCATCCATTTGTCAAACTGGGGAAAAAAAAAAAAAAAGCAAAGCAAAAAAAAAAAAAAAAAAGCTCCAGGTTTAGTCTGACACCAGAGACGCATTATGAAAGAGATAAAGAACTGCATAGAAAGTGAGTTTAGTAACTTATTCTTAACGAATTGCATGCATTTCTTTCCCTAACAAGTGCACCCCATGTTTTTCCACCTACCTGTTCTTTCTCACATGTGTGTGTGTGAGCCCAAGCAAGGCCAGTGTGGACATAGACATGCACTTGACCTCAAAACTTGGAGTTACAGAAAAATTTGGGAGCTGGTCATAGTCGTAAACTGAGAATATATACAGACTTGTAAAATGTAGATCTTTAACTTCTGATGGGGCTATATCCCAATTAATCCATCATAAGTTGAAAGTATCATAAATTAAAAATGCACATAATACACTTAACCTACCAAACATCCTAGCTTAGCCCAGTCTACCTTAACGTGCTCAGAACGCTTACATGAACCCTGATGATCCTTGCTGTTGTTTAGTTGCTCAGTCATGTCCAGCTGTTTTGTGACCCCATAGACTGTAGCTCAGCAGGCTCCTGTGTCCATGGGATTCTCCAGGCAAGAATACTCGAGTGGGTTGCTGTGCCCTCCTCCATGGGATCTTCCTGACCCAGGAATCAAACCTGAGTCTCCTGCATTGACAGAGGTATTCTTTATCACTGAGCCATCAGGGAAGCCCTCACATGAACCTACAGTTGGGCAAAATCATCTACCACAAAGCCTATTTTAGAAGAAAGCGTTGACTAGTTCATGTAATTTATTAACTACTACACCTGGAGAAGGGAATGGCAACCCACTGCAGTATTCTTGCCTGGAGAGTTCCATAGACAGAGGAGCCTGGTGGGCTACAGGCCATGGGGTTGCACAGAGTTGGACATGACTGACACAACTTAGCATGTATACAAGCACACTGAATGTGAAACCAGAATGGCTGTCTGGGTACTGATGTTTTTAAGTGTATTTGGCCTGTGATCTTGTGACCGAGTGGCTGACTGGGAGCTGTGGCTCAGTGGCTGCCCAGAACCATAAATAAGTATCCTACTGCACATGGCTAGCCACCCCTCCCAAAAAAACCCAAATACAAAATTTTAAATATGGTATCCACTGAATGTCTATCACTTTTGCATCACTGTAAAGCCAAAAAGTTGCTAAGCCAAAGCATCTTAAGCCACGGACTGTCTGTACAACCTTAAGAGAAGACACCTGGGCAGTCAGTCTTCGCCCATAGTTTACATCAGCTCATTAGTGATTAAAACTCCAGGACCAGAAACAAACCTTTGCATTCACAATTAGAGATAAGGCAATACAAGCAAATATCTCTGAGAAGGGGAAGTATATAGGGTTAAAGTCCTGTGTGTGTGTGTGTGTGTGTGTTCTCAGTCACTCACTCTTGTCTGACTCTTTGCTGAGCCCGCTAGGCTCCTCTGTTCATGGAATTTTCCAGGCAAGAATACTGGGATGAGGTGCCATTTCCTATTCCAAGGGATCTTCCCAACCCAGGGATAGAACTTGTGTCTTTTGGGTCTCCTGCATTGGCAGGTGGATTCTTTACCACTAGCACCACCTGGGAAGGTCCAGTTAAAGTCCTGCTGCTGCTGCTGCTGCTGCTGCTAAGTTGCTTCAGTCGTGTCTGACTCTGTGCGAGCCCATAGAGGGCTGCCCACCAGGCTCCCGCGTCCCTTGGATTCTCCAGGCAAGAACACTGGAGTGGGTTGCCATTTCCTTCTCCAATGCATGAAGGTGAAAAAAGAAAGTGAAGTCACTCAGTTGTGTCTGACTCTTAGAGACCCCATGGACTGCAGCTTACCAGGCTCCTCAGCCCATGGGATTTTCCAGGCAAGAGTACTGGAGTGGGGTGCCATTGCCTTCTCTGACTTAAAGTCCTACTAATATGTAAATGATTGATATGATTGGAAAGGAAAAGTTGATAGGAGGACCTGGAAAAAAAAAAAAAAAGAGTGCCAGAGACAGGAAGTACATGCCAAAGCAATCTGGGGCATACCAAACAAACGCTTGGGTT
The DNA here is from genome assembly GCF_029378745.1 of Bos indicus. Taxonomy (NCBI): domain Eukaryota; kingdom Metazoa; phylum Chordata; class Mammalia; order Artiodactyla; family Bovidae; genus Bos; species Bos indicus. The sequence continues at coordinate 49,838 of NC_091765.1, forward strand.
ACTTCACAATTTTCCCCAGTGATGACCCCAAACCAGTCCCAAGATTAGTGACTCATGAAAGATGAGAGAGTGAGAGCTGGCCAAAATCAAAAGAAAGGTTCTTATGGGAACAGCTAGCCCAGAAGGAGCTGTTATCAGAGTCTAAACCTCTGTTTTTCTTCTTTAGTCCATTAGAGAAGAGAAAACAGGAAAGTTTGGGGCTACTTGATTTTATACACTATTTCATTTCATCAATAGATATTTTCTAGTTAGTATAAACTAATCAGAATTTTATAATACTTTAGTTTTAATCATAAAATACATTGACCACCTAAAAAGGCATGAAAGTGAAAGTGAAGGTATTTCCAACTCTTTGCGACCCCATGGACTGTAGCCTATCAGGCATCTCTGTCCATGGGATTTTCCAGGCAAGAGTGCTGGAGTGGATTGCCATTTCCTTCTTCAGGGGATCTTCCCGACCCAGGAATCGAACCTGGGTTTCCTGCATTACAGGCAGACGCTTTTACCATCTGAGCCACCAGGGAAGCCCTTAAAAAAAAAAGGGGGGGGATATAAAGTAAAAATGTATTTTAAGCCTTATGACAAGTCAACTTCTTTGTAATCATAGGATCTATTTTTTTTAATTAGTTGGAGTACTTCTTGATTAAAACCTTCCTTGGAAGTCCAGTGGTTAAGAATCTGCCAGTGCAGTGGACATGGGTTCCATCCCTGGTCTGGGATGATTCCACCTGCTGCAAGGCAAGTAAGCCTGAGAGCCACAACTACTGAGCCCACATGCCACAGCCCCTGAAGCACAAGCACCCTAGAGCCTGTGCTCTGCAACCAGAGAAGCCACTGCAGTAGGAAGACTGAGTCCTTCAAGTAGGGAGGAGTGGTCCCATGCTCACGACAACTAGGGAAAGCCTGCACACAACAATGAAGATGCAGATCAGCCATAAACAAATAAATAAAAAGAATCTGCCTTCCAATGCAAGGGACTAGGGTTGATAACCTGCTTGGGGAACTAAGAGCCCACATGCCACAACTGGAGAAAGCCTGTGTTGCAACAAAGACCCAGTGCAGCCAAACCAAAGATTTTTAAATAAAACAAAAACTATTCACTGTTACCAGATCTTTTCAGCGCTCATCAATCTCACTTTGGACACTATCATTCAAGGGGGAGGGGGGACTCTCAAATGAAAAAAAAAAAAGAAAAAAAAAAAAAAAAACATCAGAAACCTTAATTTACAAATAAGTGAATAAAGTGTATTCATGTATGAATGTTCCCAGATTTCCTCTCCGCCTGTTTCTGCACAGTCCATATTTCTAACTAACATAATATGAGACTTCTTTCCTTTGGGGATGGGTTATTAGAATGATAGAGAAGCCAGACCAGAGTGGTGAGGGCCAGGGGAAGGACCAGCCCACGATGCTGCGGTGATCTCTAAAACAAGGAGCCAGTGGGGGGCATATGGAGACAGGAGAGCTGCAGGGTTTTGGCATGTAGGCAGTCTGTGGAGGTTCAGACTGTAACTGCCTTTCCAGCAGTTATACAGTGTGAGAGAACTGGGGAATGAAGAAAGGGGATATGGTAAGTAGTGTTATGAATTCTGAATTGGATCCCCTGTGATTTTTCTTTGAGAGATAACATGAAAATTGGTATTCATCTTTAAAATTACTTTGGGAAGTGCTACGTGCTACTCTGTAGAAACTGAGCTATGTGGGGACCCAGGATGATGAAGGAAGAAATGTTTATGAGATATAATTATCACTACAGTAAATCAGAAATAACCCCAAATGCCTCACAGTAGTGAATCAGCTCAGCGACATGATAAGAGAAAATACGGCATTAAGGATGCATGGGGGCTTTGGGAGTGAGGCCATTCAGAGTCTCACTAAGAATCTCTTAATTTCTTCCTTTACACATTGATTGAATAATTATATCAAAATTTAGAGTTACTGGGAAGATTAAAGAAATGAAAATATGTATAAAATTCCTAAAAGAGTATATGACTCATTGTACTCATGGTAGCTAATTCTATAAACGGTGGTCCCCAAACTTTTTGGCACAAGGGATCAGTTTCATAGAAGAGAATTTTTCCATGGACGGGGGGAACAGGCAGATAGGGATGGCTTCGGGGTGATTCAAGCGCATTGCATTTTATTGTAGTTCAATCACTCAGTCATGTCTGACTCTGCAACTCCATGGGCTGCAGCATGCCAGACTTCCCTGTCCTTTGCCATCTGCTGGAGCTGGCTCACACTCACCTTCATTGGGTCAGTGATGTTTTCCTACCCTCTGGTCCTCTGTCATCCCCTTCTCCTCCTGCCTTTAATCTTTCCCAGCATCAGTCTTTTCTAATGAGTCGGCTCTTAACATCTGGTGGCCCAAGTATGGAGTTTCAGCGTCAGCATCAGTCCTTCCAATGAATAATCAGGACTGACTTCCTTTAGGATTGACTGGTTAGGGTCTTTAGAGGGCCAATGACCAAGTCTAAGCAGAGTCCAAGCAAATCCAGTTCTTCACCAAAAGGCGATTAGAGTCAGGTAGGAACTGATAGGCATGAGGGGCAGAAAGAGAAACACTAGACAAACTCAAATCTGGTTCTGACTCTACCCTTGACAAGAAGTATAATTTGGAACAAATTATTTAACTGTCAGGCCCTCAGGCAGACTCAGAATCTTACAGTCTCTGGTTGGGAGCAAGTCTTCATTCCAAGGCTTTGCAATCAGATTTTTGATCTTAAAAAGCTGGTAGAGGGTTGGAAGGATAAATTGGGAGTTTGGGATTAACATATACAAACTGTTATATATAAAATAAATAACCAACAAGGACCTACTTATAGTACATACACTACTCAATATTGTGTAATCACCCATAAGGGAAAGAATCTGAAAAAGAATAGATATGTATAATTGAATCCCTTTGCTGTACACTTGAAATTAACACAACATTGTAAATCAGCCATACTTCAATTAAAATAAAAAAAGAGCCCGGAAATAGTATCACTTCAAGTGGAAAACATTAGAGAGAATCGTCTTTCCTTGCAGAATGTTGCAGTTGGTTTACATCACAGTTTACTCACATCACAGTTTATTCAGAGCCTGCTGTTAAGTCAAAATCCCATGGTTGTTATTTTAGTCTGTTGACACTGTGGTTGCATATTTCACCATGTGACATCATTACCATGGAGGCATCAGACATTTTGGGGCTCCTAAATTATGACCGATGGATGGTGGTTAGGTGCTTTTTCTCAGAACACCCTTTTAACTACATGTGGACTGTACTACATGTGGACTGTACTACATGTGTGAACCATATTAAAAAAAAAAGAAATGTTCATCACTTTCAATTAAAACACTAGATGGAAAAAAAAAACCTACACTAGACAGCAAAGAAATACATACATATAAAACATTCCTCCTCTCAACGTTTTCACAAGTCCTGAATTATCTTGTAATCTGAGGATGCTATAATTTTGGCATCTACATTTGAATTCAATCTCTCTGCTTAAAGCCTCTTGTGAAGTTAAACTCCTATGAGGTTTATTTTAGACTGAAACAGTTTCATATTTTTCATTTTACTACAGAATAGAAAAAAGGCAAAATTAAAACAAAAACCAGGGACTTCCCTAGTGGTACAGTGTTTAAGACTCCACGCTTGCAATGCAGGGTGCCTGGGTTCTATCCCTGGCCAGAAAACTAAAATCCCATATGCTGTGCAGTGTGACCAAAACAAAAAAAGAGGACCTCAAAATTATGCTGATCACTGGCAAATGCCCTGTTGTAGAAGTGTAGAAAAGCCCTTGAAGTTATCATATGGACACGGTCTGCCCAGCTGTAAACTTAGGTATCTATTTTTAACCCCTTTCACAGTGTCAGAATGTTAGACCTGGAAGGGGCCTTTGAGGTCATCTGATCCAAGCCACTCAATTTCCAAAGGCAGGTAGTAAAGATCAGAGGCATAAGAGACTCGCTGAAGTCAAGCAGGAGGTTATTTAGTATAGCTGATCTGGTACCTGTGTTTTTCAATTCTCAGCATTACTGTTCTTTGCTCACTTTTACTTATATCTGTTTTTTAAATTGTTAAATATCATTGCACTGTATACGGTAAAAAACAAAAACTCTCTCTTCCAACAGACTTCCCTCCCACTCTTCCATGTTGTCCAACTTTTTAGGGGAAACCACTATTGATAGTTGGGCTTCTCTGGTGGCTCAACCGGTAAAGAACCCACCTGCCAATGCAGGAGACATAAAGAGACGTGGGTTTAATCCCTGGGATGGGAAGATTCTCTGGAGGAGGGCATGGCAACCCACTCTAATATTCTTGCCTGGAAAATTCCATGGACAGAGGAGCCTGGAGGCCTACAGTCTGTGGAGTTGCAAAGAGTCAGACAAGACTGAGCACATGTGCACACACTATTATCAGTTTGCTGTATACATATGCAAATTCCATGTGTGTGTCTAAGTACTGATACATTCATTCACATACATATGGGTATATACACAGGCCAAGATTTTTTTAATTTGTATTATATTTAATTTTTATTGAATTATAATTGACATACAATATAATGTTAGTTTCAGGTGTACAACATAGTGATTTGACAGTTTTTTTAATTTTAATTATTTTTTTATTGAAGGATTTTGCTTGACAGAATTTTGTTGTTTTCTATAAAACCTCAACATGAATCAGCCATAGGTATGCATATATCCCCTCCCTTTTGAACTTCCCTCCCTCTGTCTCAGAGAAGGCGATGGCACCCCACTCCAGTACTCTTGCCTGGAGAATCCCATGGACGGAGGAGCCTGGTAGGCTGCAGTCCATGGGGTCGTGAAGAGTCGAACACGACTAAGCGACTTCACTTTCATGCATTGGAGAAGGAAATGGCAACCCACTCCAGTGTTCTTGCCTGGAGAATCCCAGGGACGGGGGAGCCTGTTGGGCTGCCATCTATGGGGTCGCACAGATTCGGACACGACTGAAGTGACTTGGCAGCCCCTCTCTCTCCCCACCCCACCCCTCTAGGTTGATACAGTGCCCCTGTGTGAGTTTCCTGAGCCATGCAGCAAATTCCCATTGCCTATCTATTTTACATATGGCAGGCTAAGATTTTTGAAAATAGTTTTACTCCAAACTAGAACCTAATTAAACCAAACTAAAAATGGCAGGGGAGTGATAAAATGGGAGTTCTGAACAACAAAATAAATATCATTTCTAATAGAAATTGTTATTTCTCTTATCATTGCTCATCTAGAAATAATCATGAAATTTTTAAACATTTTTATTTATTTGACTGCACTGGTCTTAGTTGTGCCATGTGGGTTCTTTAGCTGTAGCATGCAAACTCTTGTGGCATGTGGGATCTAGTTTCCTGAACACAGATGGAACCCAGCCCCCTGCATTGGGAGCACAGACTCTGAGCCACTGGGCCACCAGGGAATTCCCTAGAAATTCTCATAAAATTTGACAAAAGCTATTCAGGCTTCCCAGGTGGAGCCAGTGTTAAAGAACTCACCTGCTGGGACTTCCCTGGTGGCCCAGGGGCTAAGACTCCATGCTCCCAATGCAGGGGGCCTGGGTTTGATTTCTGGTCAGGGAACTAGATCCCACATGCTTCAACTAAGGGTTCACATGCTTCAACAAAATTGCAACCAAATAAATTAAAAAAAGAAAACTCACTTGCTAATGCAGGTGATATAAAGGACACTGGGTTCGATCCACGGGTCATGAAGATCCCTTGGAGGAGGTCATGGCAACCTACTCCAGTATTCTTGCCTGGAGAATCCCACAGACAGAGGAGCCTGGCCAGCTATAGTCCATGGGGTATCCAGGAGTCAGACATGACTCAGTGACTAACACACATGAAGGGGTCCTCAGTGCTATGCACGGTGGGTAGGGTGGAATTTATTCTTTGGAGCAGTCTGTTATCGCTTTTGCTTCATAGGATTAGTTTTGTATTTTAGAAAGATCATTCTGGGACCAGAATAGAGGATGGATTAGAGACAGTGAAACCAGCTGAGGGGTTACTGCAATGTGCCAGGCAAAGCGGGGTGACTGTGTGAACTGAGAATGTGGAGCTGGATGTGCACAAGTCAAAGGAGAAAAGGGGTCTGGATGAAGAGACCTCGGAGGAAGACTCACAGAACCTGAAAACCAGTTGGATATGGAGGTGAAGGGGAGCTGGTAGACACTCCTCCTTCTCATCTCCTAAATCTTTAAAACATGTTTATTAATTTATTTGGCTGTGCTGGGTCTTAGTTGCAGCACACAAGGTCTTTAGTTGCAGTATGTGGGACTGAATTTCCTGGTCAGTGATAGAACCTGGGCCCCAGCCCTGGGAGCAAAGAGTCTTAGCCACTGGACCACCAGGGAAGTCCCTAAGATCTTTCTTTCTAAGCAGGAACTTTGTCTCTCTTGCCAACTCTGGCCATGTAACTGGGGCTCAATTAAAGTTTTCTTTATTTTTGTTCTAAATGTATTTCAGTTTTTTGCAATTAAAATTTTTGAAGAAATCCTTCATTTTTTTTTTATCCACTACACAATCCTAAGCAATTCCTGTTCATGTTTTGGTTACCAAAATTTTAACGTTTTTTTTTCCTTCAAAGTATGATTTCAACTAATACAATAGTTCTTATTACTCACCCAGTCATTCAAAAACTGATGGTTTAGGGGTGTCCAGGTACTCATCTTTGTCTGCATTTTGGGACCATTTGTGTTTTTTGGAGGTGCAAATGCCATCATGAAATAACTGGATATTCTTCTGTAAGAAAAACTATATCTTCAGAAGAAATGAATCATACAATCTTCAGAATACTAAAAATGCTAACACCGTATAATCTTTTTCAGTACACTGGGACAGGGACTAGGGGGAGATTGACATTTACTGGGAGTATTTTATATGTCAGGCACTTAACAGGTTTGCTCAATTAAACCCATAACAATATGGTAAGGTGGTGGGTTTTAGCTTATTTTACAGATGAAGAAAATGAGGCTCACTTTGCTTTGCCCCGAGTTATACAGACAGTAGGTGGTGAAACAGAGAATCAGACCCAGGTCTGTTTAACTCTGTTTGATTTTCATTGGACCAAGCGGAAAAAATCAGAATCACTCTTAGCTAAGAACATACCATATTGATCAGAAAGAAGTATTTATAAAATCACTGTGCAATCTGATCTACTCCATTTTGTCCCTCGTGACCTCCTTCTTCCTCTGTTAACTTTCTGACATCTAGCTAACAAGGGCTCTAGCTTGCTACCATATTTAAGAAGTAGAATAGTACAATGGACAAGGCCAAGAATTTATATATGGACAGATTTGGGTTTATTGAGAAAAATACACTGGGGAAAATATACACTACAGCCAGTACTGTATATGTCTGCCTTCATTTTTGTGGCCTCACGGCATGTGGGATCCCAGTTCTTCCACCGGAGATGAACTCACATCCTTTGTATTGGAAATGTTGAGTCTTAACCATGACTGCTGTTGTTCAGTCACTAAGTTGTGTCCAACTCTTTGCAACCCCATGGACTGAAGTACACCAGGCTTTCCTGTCCTTCACTATCTCCAAGTTTGCTCAGACTCATGTCCGTTGAGTTGGTGATGCCATCCAACCATCTCATCCTCTCTTGCCTCCCTTCTCCTCCTGCCTTCAATCTTTCCCAGCATCAGGGTCTTTTCCAAGGAGTCGGCTCTGTACATCAGGTGGCCAAAGTTTTGGAGCTTCAGCTGCAGCATCAGTCCTCCCAATGAATATTCAGGGTTGATTTCCTTTAGGATTGACTCATTTGATCTTCTTGCTGTCCAAGGGAGTCTCAAAGGTCTTCTCCAGTACAATTAAAAAGCATCGATTCTTCAATGCTCAACCTTCTTTATGATCCAATTCTAACCATTGGACAGCCAGGGAAGTCCCTATGTATGTCTTCATTGGATTAAAGCACTCTAATTTCCACGAGGGATTACTTTTCCCTCAGTGTTTAGGGTCTGCTGGGTTGGTTAATCAAGGTGGCCTCCCCTTGCCCAGTCATAAGACTAAGCTAGGCCAGGTAACTGATGCTGGCTTATCCTTGCTTTACAGCCAAGGTGATCATTCAAAGTACCATAGATACTCTGAGTAGACTGTTAAGCTGTTCTTAGACTCTTCTTGGAGGGGCTTCCTTGGTGGTGCTAGTGGTAAAGAATCTGCCTGCCAATTCTGGAGACATAAGAGATGCAGGTTTGATCCCTGGGCCAGGAAGATCCACTGGAGGAGGCCATGGCAGCCCACTCCAGTATTCTTGCCTGGAGAATCCCTTGGACAGAGGACCCTGGTGGGCTATGGTCCACAGGGTCACAAAGAATCAGATACAACTGAAGCAACTTAGCATGCATGCATGTCCTGTCTTATCCATTTTGTGAGCCACCTGATAGCCTTCAATAAATTTCACCTACATTAGCTAGAAGACCCTTCTTGTAGGGGCATCCTTAGTGGCTCAGATGGTAAGGAATCTGACTGCAGTGCGGGAGACCTGGATTTGATCCCTGGGTTGGGAAGAGTCCTTGGAGGAGGGCATGGCAACCCACTCCAGCATTCTTGGCTGGAGAATCCCCATGGACGGAGGAGCCTGGCGGGTGACAAAGAGTTGGAAACAACTGAGCGACTAAGCACACAGCACACACACATTAGCTAGAATCTATTTCTGTTGTTGGCAACCAAAACTTTTTACATTACACAGTTTGGATCCTGGCTCTAAAACTTACTAGCTTTGAAACTTTTTGCAAGTAGTCACTCAGTCATGTCTGACTAACCCCATGGACTGCAGCATGCCAGGCTTCCCTGTCCTTTCCCATCTCCCGGAGGTTACTCAAACTCATGTCCATTGAGTCAGTTATGCCATCCAACCATCTCGTCCTCTGGCATCCCCTTCTCCTCCTGCCTTCAATCTTTCCCAGCATCAGGGTCTTTTCTAATGTGTGGGCTCTTTGCATCGAGTGGCCAAAGAATTGGAGCTTCAGCTTCAGCATCAGTCCTTCCAATGAATATTCAGAACTGATCTCCTTTAGGATTGACTTGGACAGGTACATACTGCTATACTTAAAATGGATAACCAACAGGGACCCATGATATAGCACAAGGAACTGTGCTCAATGGCAGCCTGGCTGGGGGAGAATGGATACATGTATATGTATGGGTGAGACCCTTCATTGTTCATGTGAAACTACCACAACACTGTTAATTGGTTATACTCCAACACAAAATAAAAAGTTAATAAAATAAAATAGCATCACCACAGACTTTCTTAGAACTTCCTGTTATTTCCAGAGTTCTTCAAAGCCTGTCCTTGAAGGGGGCACAACAAGATATTTTAAGGTAAAAAATATTTAAAGCAGATGGATGGCATTTTCAGGATATAGCTTCAGTGTTTCTGTTTGTTTGTGCCTTCTTCCTCTCTGTAGGTATGTTTCAGATCCAAAGCAGTGGTGCTGAGTTGGAGCCTGCACAGGATTTGCCTGCCTGACCCAGGGCTCCAAAAATTATAGCAACAAATTTAAAAAAAGATTTATTTTTATTTATTTATCTGGCTGAGCCAGGTCTTTGTTAGGGCATGTGGGATGTAGTTCCCTGACCAGGGATAGAACCCAGGTCCTCTGGACCACCAGGGAATTCACCCAGACAATATTTTGATCCACATGCCACAACTAAGACCTGGCACAGCCAAATAAATAAAAACGAATATATATATATATATTTTAATTAACCGTTAGTTTTGGACTTACAGAGGATTCCCCCAAATGCTAGATCTGAAATTTTGTGACTCTCACTTGACATGTAATATTCCCTCTCAGGTTTAAATTAGAGCTGCAGAGAAAGCCAATAGTTTTAACACCTCAGGGTTTTAAACCATAGATAATGTCTTCCTGCAGTTGCCTGCTGATACCACTCCACTGGAATAAGGGGAAATAAAGGAGGTTCAGATGAGCCCTCACATTCTTAGCTCCTAACAGCTAAGTTGCAAAGATGTAAGAAATGATTTCATTACAGTATTATTAATTGGCTGCTATAAAAATACACATGAGCAGGCAAATATATAAAGCATGGTCACTGAGTCTAGATCTGCTCAGTTAAAAATCACATATTTCCTTTTTTATTGCTATTTATTCATGTTTGATGTTTCTTCTATTTAAATTGATTGAAGTTTTGTGTGTGTGTGTGTTTTAATTTTTATTTATCTGTTTAGGCTAAGCCACTCGGCTTGCAGAATCTTAGTCCCCAACCAGGGATTGACCCTGGCCCTCGGCAGTGAACATACAGAGTCCTAACCTCTGGACTGCCCGGGAATTCCTTAAACCAATTGTTTTCAATCTTTTATTTTATTTTTTTCAGGGCTATAAAACTCTTTGAGGATATGATGAAAACTATGAATCTTCTCCCTAGAAAAATTCATATTAACATTGCTGCTGCTGCTAAGTCACTTCAGTCGTGTCTGACTCTGTGTGATCCCACAGATGGCAGCCACCAGGCTCCCCCGCCCCTGGGATTCTCCAGGCAAGAACACTGGAGTGGGTTGCCATTTCCTTCTCCAATGCATGAAAGTGAAAAGTGAAAGGGAAGTCGCTCAGTCGTGTCTGACTCTTAGTGACCCCATGGACTGAGGCCTACCAAGCTCCTCCATCCAAGGGATTTTCCAGGCAAAGTACTGGAGTGGGGTGCCATTGCCTTCTCCGCATATTAACATTACATTTTGCTTATACCAGGTTAAAAACTTCTGTTGTGAGCTCAAAAACTCTCTTTTCCCAGTTTGAGTAGAAAACAATCTGACTGATTCTAAGCACGATTTCTGATTAGGACAAAGTAGCTTTTCCAGGAACTCCCTAAGGTTTTGCTTTTTTTTTTTTTTTTTTCCCCTTCCTGGTTCTTCAGAGCTAGAAATCATTTGAATTAGGCTTTTTTTTTTTTTTTCAAATCAATTTGAATAAAGTTTGGTTTTCAGGAGATGGGCCTGGCTGAGCAAAGAGCCCTCTTGTTAATAGTCTTCCTGAAGCAGGCAAATGGAGGTATCCTGCCCTGGTTTTTGTCATTATCCTTTTACAGTTTTTTCCTCTGTCCACTCTAGAAGATGGGCAGTGTGCATATCTGCATGTCCACACTGGTTCACAGTATAGACCACTCAGACGCTTTCATACAACATACAAAAAAATTACAAGACAAAGCAAGTTGCCTTCCCTCCTGCTACATACAAACCTTTCTGTTGTTTTTTCATGACCTCTTTCCCCCTTAATGGCTGTCCTTGCATGTTCTCCTTTAATTTTTCCTTGGATAAAGGGGAAGAAAAAGGGCTTATGTCCCTTACCTCCAGTGTGTGCTTCTAATGTCATGCTTAAAGGCAAGGATAGGTCCTCTGGTAAAGTTCCAGTGGTAACACACCTCCAATCCTATCTTCAAAGCCATTCTTCACACTGTCACCATTGCACAACTTCATTAAAGACTTATTAGGTCTGTATTACAGGTATAAAGACAAGTGTTGACTATAATGGAGATTACAGTCTACTACAAGAGGGTTTTTTAACAAAAAAAAATGTATATATTTAAGGTGATGTTTTAGTATATGTACACATTGTGGGATGCTTACCACAATCAAACTATGTAACATATCCATCACCTCCCATAGTCACTGTGTGTGCGTGCATGTGTGTGCTTCTGTGTGTGTGATTACCCTTGAGATCTACTCTTCTAGCAAATTTCAAGTATATAATATATTATTATTAACAATAGTCACCATGATCCCTGGGCAGGAAGATCCCCTGAAGAAGTAAATGGCAACCCACTCCAGTATTCTTGCCTGGAGAATCCCATGGACAGAGGAACCTGGGGGGCTACAGTCCATGGGGTTGCAAAAGTGGGACACAACTTAGTGACTAAACTACCACCACCATCACCACATAGTCACCATGCTGTACTTAAGGTCTCTAGAACTTATTTCTTTTATAACTGAAGGTTTGTACCCTTTGATCAATATCTCCACACTTCCCTCCTCCCCAACTTTGGCTAACCACTACTCTATTCAGGGAAGTATTTTTTAAAAGGTCTGTTAGTCATTTTTCAGCTCAAAAACCTTCAGAGACTCAATAATGGCTACAGAATCCTTAGCATGCTAGTCTAGGTACACCATGAATTTACCTTTTTGGTTCATCCTCCTTCCTCTCCCTTCATGCACTATCTGTACAGACACACTGAACTTCAGATCAGAGAATGTGGTACAAAACTGGTGCTTCTCTGCTAATGTGGTTTTCTGAATGTGCTCACCTGAATCCTAAACTCAGTAGTACACAGTAGGTGCTCAATAAAACCTTGTCTCAATCAGCGGAATGAATGAACACAACAGTGGAGGTGAGTGGTTTAAGGATTAAAGCTAGTGGCAAAGAAGGTACAACTCAACATTAGGAACCGAGCACTGGGGTTAGACTCAGGATAATCGGGTTTTTATTTGGCGTTTACAGAGCAGAACACGGTTGAGTTTCTCCACTAACACACAGCTCACCCATTGTATGCTGCAGTATCATCAGAGAAGGAAATAGAGATTACTAGGAAATGATCAGGAAATAGGGTACGGATGTGAGAGTTGGACTGTGAAGAAGGCTGAGCACCGAAGAATTGATGTTTTTGAACTGTGGTTTTGGAGAAGACTCTTGAGAGTCCCTTGGACTGCAAGGAGATCCAACCAGTCCATTCTGAAGGAGATCAGCCCTGGGGTTTCTTCGGAAGGAATGATGCTAAAGCTGAAACTCCAGTACTTTGGCCACCTCATGCGAAGAGTTGACTCATTGGAAAGGACTCTGATGCTGGGAGGGATTGGGGGCAAGAGGAGAAGGGGAGGACAGAGGATGAGATGGCTGAATGGCATCACTGATTCGATGGATGTGAGTCTCAGTGAACTCCGGGAGTTGGTGATGGACAGGGAGGCCTGGCGTGCTGCGATTCATGGGGTCGCAAAGAGTCGCCCACGACTGAGTGACTGATCTGATCTGATCTGATCTAGATTTAAATATGAATTCATCTTATATTCAACTACGTGGAAACAAAGAGAAACTATAAGACAATGCGAAGACCTAGTGCTTTGATAAGCATAGAAGTAATTATTTGTTGGTTGTTAATTTTATATATATGATGCACCTGGTCATTAAACTGCTAATACAGAGCAAAATGTAATTCCCAGGGTCACTACCAAGGCTCGTGAGAAGCCCAGGAGGACCTGAGAGAAGAGCTCTCAAAAGAGTCTCCATCTTTTTCATGCAGTGATCACTGCTCTCACCTCTTTAAGTCTTTCTCTTCAAGTCTTTCTCCTCAAGCCTCTAAGTGCTGGTGTTGCCATAGCTCCTGTTTCTGTGACTCCGTATAGCCCCCACCCCTTCCAGTAGGCCAATCACTACCTATAAATCTTTTCGCTGGCATCCGGGGTCTCTTAGGCAACAATGTGTGGTCTCTTGATTGGCTGGGAGATCCTGGCGGGCTGGCTCCAAATATGGGCACAGGGACAAAATGGAAAAGTGGGAGGGCCCAGAGGGTGTGAAAGGCTGCCATCTCTCAATAGAGGGCTAGGACGAATATGCAGCCAATCCTGAAACAAACAGCATTACATGCCCCCATTCAAGCTGTAAGTATGTTCCAAATCAGGCCAACCTACTGAGCATGCCCAGTTATATCGTTCTGGTCACTCCAGGGTTCTGAAACGTAAACTCCGTTTCTCCGGGTTTTTAGAGTGGCCAACAGGTAAAAGAAGGTTGCAGGAAAAACAATTCTGGAGAGGTTCAATGAAAGAATAGCACCTGCACACAGGAAGGGAAAGAACATGGGAAAATTGCTCAACACACAAACTCAGCAATGCTTCAACATGAATTGTAATTTATTGGATTAAGGAATTCAGGCCGACAACAGATACACCAGGGAACCAGCAGATGGCATGCCTGAATAAGGATAACTCCAAATTTGGGAAATTTTCTGATCTGGTCTAATTTCATTAATGAAATTTATGAAGCATCTACCATGTAATGAGAGGCAGAGTGAGAATGCAAGAATAAAAAAAGAAATCTAATGAGGATTTGAAAGTACAATGTAGAAATAACTACTGGTATAGAACTATAAACTAATGCTAGAGAAAAACATTTCAGAAGGGACATCTGGGAAGTGTAAAACAGTTCTTATGGGCAGCAGCTAACCAAATTCAAAAAAGAAGACTTTTCTCATTATCACACTTTCTCTAAAATACATAAAAATGTACTCTCTTCCAAGGTAAATAAATGTAAACCCTATGTTTATATTGTTTCATTGTTTTGAAATAGGCAGCATTCGTATATCTCCCATTTAAAAAGAAAATGAAAAGTAAAGCTCATAGAGGTTGCTGCTTTCTTTAGAGTTGACAAAGGATCAGTAAGTGGCCACATCGAAACTTATGTTGTCTGAATTCCATCCCAGTGGTTTTAAGTATGGTTGTATGTTTTATGATCAGGTTGTACGTAAAATGAATAAACAAAGACTTTTGCAGGGGTGGAGGCCTGGGGGAGGTAAGTAGATGCAATACTAAATTACCATGTATTACCGGTTAACATGGATGGTTTCAAAATGGGTTCATCCAGAAAGAGACCAGTTTTAACAACTCCCTGGGAGAGTGTTGGGTCTCGGTGAAGTTCCTGAGCTACCAGGGAAGCCCTAAAGACTTTCTATTGGTGGTTATAACATTGAATGAAAGAAAGATGGGATTAAAGAGAGCCTGACACTTTATCCCTGTTAGATCTGAATATTTTTATCCCTGAAAATAAGGTCCCTTTCATTGATCCTCTCAACTAGCATCCTCTGGACCTCTCCTTGTTCAGCCCTTCACATTGTGTTCACGGTGAGCACATTGGCTCAATGTCCTCGAAAATTTAACATTACTTTCATTTAAAAATTTTTTTAATTCCTTTTAAAAATATTTATTTGGCTGCACTGGATCTTAGTTGCAGCACACAAGATCTTGGATCTTTAGTTGCAGTTTGTGGGATCTAGTTCCCAGTTGTTCTTCAGTCACTAAGTCGTGTGTAACTCTGAAACCCCATCAACTGCTGCACTCCAGGCTTCCCTGTCTTGCACTAGTTCCCAGACCAGGGATTTAACCTAGGTCCTGTGCATTGGGAGGGTGGAATCTTAGTTACTGGACGACCAGGGAAGCCCCTCAACATTATTTTTAAAGGGAACATTTCAAGCATAAAGAAAAATTTACAGACTTGCCTAAGAAACACCCTTTTCTCCCTGCAGAGATTTTTAAAAATGTTAACATTTTGCTTCATGTGTGTGATTAAGAGTTGAAGCCTCTTTTACATGCTGCCCAGATCTCATTTCCCACCCTGCCTGCCTAGAGGCATCCACTGTCATAAAATTTAGTGTGCTGCCTACTTGTCCACTTTTTATGCTTATTATATATACATGTTTGGCCTTGTAAACAGTGTGACTGTTTTAAAGAGCTATCATAATTTACATACTTTGTAGTTCGCTTCTTTCACTCAGTGGTCTATTTCTGAGATGTGATCATGTTGATACATTCAACGATAATTTCTACATCATTCCCACCTCCCACTAGGAGCCAAGATATGTTCTATGCCTGACAGTTTTCACAAGACCATTTGTAAATTGCATAAAAATGTGAGAGCAGCACATCTCTAGAGGATCTGAAGGTACAAGGGATCTAGAAGTACCTGAAGCAGGTCTATACTGCTTTTCATAAATGCTCTTAGCTGCTTCACTCACTCACCTTCAGTAGAGGCAGTGTTGGCTCCACAAGACACAATGATTTGATAAGAATCAGCCTATGGATCAATGTTATTTTTTTTTAAAAAGTATTACTGCATTAGTATTTATTAACGACATTGAAAATGTCATTTCAGATCCCTTTTATGGTGCAATTGGCATAGCTCATATTCTGACATCAAATGATATTTATGACTGTCTAAGCTCAGTATTTATTATCATTTAGGGAGCATCTTTAAAACAGATTGTTTCACTGGTGGCTCAAACAGTAAAGAATCTGGCTGCAATGCAGAAGACCTGGGTTCCATCCCTGGGTCGGGAAGATCCCCTGGAGAGGGGAATGGCAACCCACTCCAGTATTCTTGCCTGGAGAAGTCCACGGACAGAGGAACCTGGTGGGCTACAGTCCATTGGATCACAAAGAGTTGGACACGACTGAGGGACTAACACTTCCACTTTTCTTTGTATAAAACAGTTGCCTATAATTAAAGATGCCACAGAGATGTGTCCCAAGGGTTTGGACAAACCACAGATTATATAGCTGTTTTTGGTCAGTCTCCTAACATGGGGTGGCAAAGATACAGACAGAAGATTATGCTAAAATACACCATTTTAACCAAGTGTACAGTTGAAGAATGTTAAGTACAGTCATACTATGCTACAAGATCAAAGTATTTCTTTAAGTCCTGTGTGCTACCATAGAACAAAATGATGCCTGTGAAGTCTAGGTTGAAAAGGGAGGGAAAGGAAGAGAAAGGAAGGTAGGTAAAATGATAGAGGCAAAGGTAACAGCTTTGGCTTGGAATGAGTGAATCCAGACTCAGCCCTTAAAACGCTGCCTGGCTTTGGCTAAGTCTTTTTAACCTTACTGGACCGTTCTTTTCCACGTCTGAATAATGAGAGGTTAGGTTTAGATGATTTCTAAGGAATCTTTAAGTTCTGAAATAGCTTATGTAGAAAAAAATAAAATCACTTATGAAGAAAAAGAGAGAAGAAACATTTCCCAAAGAACAGAAGATGGGGAATGCCACCAATAACCTCAAGCCCCACCTGCTGACTAAAGTGGGTGTCGGTAAAGAGGGTATCTGCTCTGCTGCTTCAGCCTGGAGCTCTGCAATATGAAAGCTGACTACTTCTATCTGCACCCAGTACCACTCTCAGCACCCACCTCTTAATCAATTCCAATCCCCGAGTTCCCAGGGGGTACGCTGGTTCTCAAACAGGTTTTGGTGGTCTCTCAATAATAGCGTTCCAGGCTTGAGTGATGAGAGTCGCTGCACTGTCTCAGCAGGGAAGGGAGGGAGAGCTTTGCAAAGAGGACTGAGGGCATTTAAGAAAAGCTTCCAGAGCGCCGAACGACTCCGCTGGAGCAGGACAGGGCCAGGCATCAGCCTCGGTGTGAGGTAAAGAGCAACAAAACCTGCAGACAGGTATCCAGAAGCTGGGCTCAAAATAGGAGCGCTCGGCGAGCGTGCACAGCGCGCCTGCACCGTACATGCGTGAGCATGTGCCGCGGCCATCGCGAAAGCTCTCCGTCGCTCGGAGGCGCACGCTGGTGGTCCTCACTAGCTCCGTTTACCTGAGGGACCTTCGGCCGCCCCCGGCCGGCGCCGCAGCCCCCCGGGAGCCCGGCCCCGAGGTGTGGTGAGCCCCGGGTCATGCAGGCCCCTTCCCATCCTGCTCAGCGGGAAAAGGACTTGGGAGTGGGGACTTAGGAGGTGCCGCAGCGGCTGCCGGCTCCTCGGTCTAGGCCTGTGCCAGAGCCACGAGCAGCTGCGGCACCTCCTCCTCAAGGATCGTTATTCTCGTCTCTGACAAAACAAAAGCCTTGGGCGCTGTGCTGTGGAGGGGTGTCTCCGGGCTTTCTCGGGGTGGGTGGCGGGCCGGTGGGGGAGCCCGAGTTTGGGGCTGGGCGGACTGTGTGCGCTGACTGGATTAACCCTCTCAGTCCTGAATCTGCGCCGAGCAACCTGGTCGAGTGTGGCCCACGCTCCCTGCACGCCGCCCTCGGCCCAGCCCTGGGGCTCGGTCGGCGCCGCAGGGGCATGTGGTGCTCCCGGGCCACTGGGGGCTGTGGGTGGAGCATGTGGCTGCTGGCCGGGAGGACGATGCACGGAGGGCTGGGTGCGGGGGTGCGGGCGGCATCGCAGCATCTGGGCTGCTTCCTGTTTCTAGTCCTGAAAGTTGTCCCCTCTCCTCCCTCCCGTCAGTTTTGCAAAGTCTGCATATTCCTCCTCGAGGCTTTCCCCTCTGCCCCCTTGGACGCTCCGTGTGTTTGCCCTGGGGTACCTCGGGGAGGTTCATCCATAGCCTCTGAAATAAGGTTCTGTTAAACATTTCAAGACATTTTAACATCTTCCTAGAGGCCTTTTTCAGAATTAGTTGCCTTCCTCAATAAGAGAATAAGGGGTGGTTTTTTCTTTCTTTCTTTCTTCTTTTTTCTTAACAAAAACATATGCCACTAATTTAGGCAGAGGAGTCAACTCGAAGTTGCAAAATATCTAGGAAGGACAAAAGGTCTGGTTTTGGGCCCAGAATAAATGAAATTTTGAATTTTTGTTCCCTTCTGAATGTAGGCAGACAGAGCAGCAGAGCAGACCAGCAGCTATAGAAATAAATGACTGCTCTATAAGATTGGTCAAACAATATCTTATTTTATAGAAGTAGTTTGAAGAGACCTGTAATGTTTATATACAGGAATTGGGTTACTTGGCAAAGCCAATACCGCAGGAGCAAGGAAACAAACACTTGACAAGGGGGATGTTAACCTCCCTCTTGAGCCTTCTGAAGCCTTTAGTGGCATGCTA
This sequence comes from Bos indicus, assembly GCF_029378745.1. Classification (NCBI taxonomy): domain Eukaryota; kingdom Metazoa; phylum Chordata; class Mammalia; order Artiodactyla; family Bovidae; genus Bos; species Bos indicus. Next base: position 68,382 of record NC_091765.1, read on the forward strand.
ACAGTCAAAGGGATGGATAAATCCGTAGTTCTGTTATTAAGAACCGTTTACTCCTCAAGATAATGGTTTCCCTCCGTCCTTTTTTTTTTTTTTTTTACCAATCCGTACTTTTAAGCAAATCAATACCATCTTTTTCCTCCATAAGAAGAAGGAAAAAAAAAAGTGTTTGTTTGAAGTACCAAACCACAACATAGAGGTAATAAGATAGGAAAGTGATGTAAAAGTTTAAGTGGGCAGGCTTGCAAGGATGTAGCTGAAAATAAAAGATAATTGAGATGCAGTTCTTCTTACAGTGTTGCCTTTTATTTAGTGAAGTAAGAGGTTCCTCCTCTACTCCCTTCCCCCCAAATGCATTGAAACTGTCAGGAAAATAAGGTAACTAGTTTTCAGGAAGCATTTAACAGGAGGCTTCCTGTGTGCTGTTTAGATCTGTCAGAAATTCTCTGTTCCTTATTAATCCCTAAATACTCAAGCGTCTCCCGGGGGCTGAGGAATCCAGGCATTTCCTTCATTAGATTTTCTATATGGAGATAAGTACCCTCTCCTTCTTGTGAACCATACAGTAAAAGTGATTGTTTACAACTCTCTCTCTCTTTGATATGGATAGCCTATGTTTTGTAAGTCTGGAATTTTAATCTTTATCTTTGCTGAGAATAACTACCATGTAAGACAGTCTATATGCCCACACCATGTTCATTAAAACACCTTTGCTCCATCAGAGCTCTGATCCCCGTGTCTTTCTTTTTCTCTCTCTATCAGGCTATTTCTTTGGAGCACAGAAGCCCTCTGAATTCACTTTTCTGCCCAGGCTTCTAAGACCCTCTTGAGAAGGCGCTGTGAGCCTTCACCGCATCGAGAGGGAGCCTGAGGCCTCCGTGAACTGAGCGAGCCCCGTGCCAGGGGCTTTCTTGGCTTTCTGCATAAACCAAGGAATATCAGCCTCTTTCTCTCCTTTACTTTCTTATCGTCGACTCTGGACCACCAGGGTCTGGTCCGTTAAAGGACCTCAACAATTAGTAAAGCCTATCGTCTTACCTTCTCTTTCCTCCTCCTCCATTTTTTTCTTTTTTTCTTTTTCTCTTCCACTAATATTCCCTGCCTCTACATCTCTCCTGAATCTACCAGTGCCCTATTAATAGAGGAAGAAAGGACTTTAGGTTCTTTGATCCCTTTTTTCATCTTAGGTACTGTATTCCTCTGACCTTTATTTTGTGCTTTGACCATTTAGGTGGATTTTTCTAGAGAGATCCCAGCCATGATTGAGATATTTGAAGTAGGGAGACTTGTTGCTGCTGCCACCAAGGCGCTTCAGTCGTGTCCGACTCTATGTGACCCCATAGACAGCAGCCCACAAGGCTACCACATTCCTGGGATTCTCCAGGAAAGAACACTGGAGTGGGTTGCCATTTCCTTCTCCAATGCATAAAAGTGAAAAGTGAAAGTGAAGTCTCTCAGTCGTGTCCGACTCTTGGCGATCCCATGGACTGCAGTGCACCAGGCTCCTCAGTCCATGGGATTCTCCAGGCAAGAGTACTGGAGTGGGGTGCCATTGCCTTCTCCAGGGAAGCTAAATAGTAAAGTGCACGTTCTTTGTTTGTATAGCACAGTGTTGTGAGCGCGTCATCACTGGGCAAAGAGAGGGGGTTTAAAACTCACTGTAAGTTCTCTGTTGCCCACTTGACAGGCAAAACATCTCTCTCCCCAACTTAAATTTCGTAAGTGTTAGTAAAACTGTGAGATTTCATACTGAAAACTTATTCTGAGCATGTTAGTTTGTTGATGTTAGACTGCTGTTGACTTTTATTTTCTTCAGGAGACATGTGCTAGCAAACAGTTCTTACTGCATCTTTACCTTCTTTCACAGGGAAGAGCAGTGTTGGCCTGAAGCGTTTTTTAACCTCTAAATCTCTAGAATTAGAGACATTTAAAGCTGCAGCTGCCCACAAAAAGAGCAGTAGTGCAAATTAAAAGCAAAACTTTGAAATATGTATGAGAGGAATTGTTCAGTGTAGATTTGGGAGAAGAAGGGTCGCAGCGTCCTAAGGAAAGAAGTGAAGGTTTTTAATAGTGGCATTTCCAGAAGGTTAGAAATGAATGTTTGAAGAGTACCAGCTCCTCTTTGAGTAGAAATTTGTTTTAACTGACTGTTGCATCAGAAATGATGAATCTGTCTTTGAGTTACAATTTGTTATGCTGAGAACTAGCAACAGTTTTGGGGGATCCAAGGAATGCGCTGTGAATGAAGTTTAAGAAAAAACAACTAGGCTGCTGCTGCTCCTGCTAAGTCACTTCAGTCATGTCTGACTCTGTGCAACCCCATGGACTGCAGCCTACTAGGTTCCTCCATCCACGGGATCTTCCAGGCAAGGGTACTGGAGTGGGGTGCCATTGCCTTCTCCAAACAACTAGGCTAGTAGGCCTAAAAAAAAAAATCCTGGTCCTCAAAGTTTATCTCATTAAACTACTTTTATAGTTAAAACATGCAACCATGCTAAAGGGGAAAAAAAAAATCAGGAGCTTGATATTAGAGCATTTCCTGAACACATTTTAATGGAACAGGGAAACGAGGCTGGAATTTCAACCTGGTTTGTTTTTTTTTTTAAGTCCAGACTCTGGCCATCTTTTAGGACTTCCCTGGTGGCTCAGATGGTTAAGTGTCTGCCTACAATGCAGGAGACCTGGGTTCAATCCCTGAGTTGGGAAGATCCCCTGGAGAAAGAAATGGCAACCCACTCCAGTACTATTGCCTGGAAAATCCCACGGACAGAGAGGCCTGGTAGGCTACAGTCCATGGGGTCGCAAAGAGTCAGAAACGACTGAGAGACTCCACTTCACTTCACTTCTGGCCATCTTTTAACTTTCCAGTTTTAGTTTTAAAAGATCTTCTGCTTCTGCTGTCTCTAGAATTAAAAGTATATATAACTTGTAAGATGGACTGGATTTTGATGCCTACTATTCATTTTAGTTTTGAACTTTATTTGTTTTTCCTGTATTTTTTTAAGCCCCGTCACTCAGCACACTGGAAGTTTAGATTATCTTTTGTAATCAGTAGATGACTAGACGGACTTTAAAAATGAGATAATGTAGCAAAGTGATACCTAGAGATTCGTAAGAATCTAGGCCCTATGAATTAAATATGCTGCTGCTAAATAGCTTCAGTCATTTCCAACTCTGTGCGACCCCATAGATGGCAGCCTACCAGGCTCCTCCGCCCATGGGATTTTCCAGGCAAGAGTACTGGAGTGGGTTGCCATTGCCTTCTCCGATGAATTAAATATGGAACAGAGATCAACCCTGGGATTTCTTTGGAAGGAATGATGCTAAAGCTGAAATTCCAGTACTTTGGCCACCTCATGTGAAGAATTAAATCATTGGAAAAGACTCTGATGCTGTGAGGGATTGGGGGCAGGAGGAGAAGGGGACGACAGAGGATGAGATGGCTGGATGGCATCACTGACTTGATGGACGTGAGTCTGGGTGAGCTCCGGGAGTTGGTGATGGACAGGGAGGCCTGGCGTGCTGCGATTCATGGGGTCGCAAAGAGTCGGACACGACTTAGCGACTGAACTGAACTGATGCTTTAGCAACCAGAAAACAGTATCCTGAGAATGAATTTATTTTTTAAACAAGATATGGAAAACAAAAGGCCAAAACCCACATGAGATTTAGGAAAAGGAATCTAGCACTTCGAGCAGTGATATGCTCTCAGTGTGTACTTTGCTCTCTTACAAGATGATGATTTCCTTGAGAGAAGAAGCTTCAGGGTTAGTAAGTGCTAATCCTTATAATGCAGTCTTGGAAAACTCTGAAAGAAGACAAAAGAATATCCTCCAGTTCCCATTGTAGCCAGTGTGTTTGAGGCAACCTTTAATTTGTGAATTGGAAATGCAAAATGCTATGTATATGTATAGTGTGTCCAGATAAGTAAATCTAAGCTGAGAAAGATGAAAGGAATCACTTTCTGTACAGAAAGTGTGAATTGGAATAGAATTGCTAGTATCTTTTGTTGCAGGGCCTTGCTGACAAGCCCCCAGGGCCCACTTTTGTCATTGTCTCTTCTGAGATTCTGCCGGCTTTCTTTCCTCTTCACAGTTGCCATCTCTTGCTTTTCCCACCTGAGTTCTTTGGGTCTGGCTTTGTAGCCAGCCTCTGAAGACAGTCTTCCAAGATTGCATGCCCTTTATTGCTGCTCTTCAGGACAAATACTCAACTTATTTTAGGGGCTTTTACTTTTTAACATCAAAAGAGAACTGGTAAATTGGGGAATATCAGATTCCTGATGTTACACATTGATAAAAATTAAACAGAACTGGACATGGAACAACAGACTGGTTCCAAATAGGAAAAGGAATACGTCAAGGCTGTATACTGTCACCCTGCTTATTTAATTTATATGCAGAGTACATCATGAGAAACGCTGGGCTGGAGGAAGCACAAGCTGAAATTAAGATTGCCAGGAGAAATATCAATAACCTCAGATATGCATATGACACCACCTTTATGGCAGAAAGTGAAGAAGAATTAAAGAGCCTCTTGATGAACATGAAAGAGGAGAGTGAAAAAGTTGGCTTAAAGCTCAACATGCAGAAAACGAAGATCATGGCATCTGGTCCCATCACTTCATGGGAAATAGATGGGGAAACAGTATCAGACTTTATTTTTGGGGGCTCCAGAATCACTGCAGATGGTGATTTTAGCCATGAAATGAAAAGACGCTTACTCCTGGAAGAAAATTTATGACCAACCTATATACTATATTAAAAACCAGAGATATTACTTTGCCAACGAAGGTCCGTCTATTCAAGGCTATGGTTTTTCCTGTGGTCATGTATGGATGTGAGAGTTGGACTGTGAAGAAAGCTGAGCGCTGAAGAATTGATGCTTTTGAACTGTGGTGTTGGAGAAGACTCTTCAGAGTCCATTGGACTGCAAGGAGATCCAACCAGTCCATCCTAAAGGAGGTCAGTCCTGGGTGTTCATTGGAAAGACTGATGTTGAAGCTGAAACTCCAATACTTTGGCTACCTCATGCGAAGAATTGACTCTGGAAAAAAACCTGATGCTGGGAGGGATTGGGGTCAGGAGGAAAAGGGGACAACAGAGGATGAGGTGGCTGGATGGCATCACCAACTCAATGGATATGAGTTTGGGTAAAGTCTTGGAGTTGGTGATGGACAGGGAGTCCTGGCTTGCTGCGATTTATGGGGTCGCAAAGAGTCGGACATGACTGAGCGACTGAACTGAACTTTTTATCATCAAAAGAGAACTGGTAAATTGGGGAATATCAGATTTCTGATGTTACACATTGATAAAAATTAAAATGTAGGGTTAAATGCATCTAGTCTTTTTTGTTTTCTGATGAAATAGTCATCAGGTCACTTAATTGGAAATTAGTTTTCCACATATATTGCTCTGTAAAGAAGTGAATGTCTTCGCTCAGGGTTAGGGCATGAAAAACTGTTGCCAGACCCCTCACTTTTTACTGGTCCTTGATGCCTGAGACTGTTCCCTCCAGTTAATCCACCAATTCCCTTTATTCAACTGAGATTCTGCAGATTGCTATAGTAAAAGATATAATATCAAAAAGAATGGAAAAAACCTTTTAACCTTTATGTGATCAGTTGCTGTATTTGGTCAGTATTTCCTGGTTTCCTCAATCTTCTGTGTCCTCTCTGAAACTTACAGCTTCTTCAAGGATAGTTCTCTTAGGAAAAAGGACTGTTGCTATGCATACTCACGTGATCCTGATTAGAAGCATTCATTTCATTATGTTATTGAAAAGCAACTTAGAATATATATCAAAAGTTTTTTTTTTTTAATGTGCATAATATTTGGTTCAGCTGAGAGGTGATCTGATTTTTTTCAGTATTCAAAACCAATTTTTGACCCATTCTAAATTTATCATCATTTTTATTTTTGCTTTACTTGCTACCTGTAGTAGGGTATTTTTGTGTCCCTTGGCTTGTTATTTAATCAACAGCCAGTAAATCATTGATTCAAGTAGTAGTATTGTCAGCACACATTCATAGATTTAGCACTTAATGTTCCCATACATAAATAACATGCGACAGACTTTAAAATAACATTGCAGCATTTATAATACTTTACTACTTTTTTGTTTTGTTATTGTTTTTTGACCACACTGTGCAGCTTGTGGGACCTTAATTCCCTGACCAGTGATGAAATTCGAGCTCCCTGACATAGAAGTGTGGAGTCCTAATCACTGGATTGCCGGGGAAGTCGCTATAATATTGTATTTTTAAACAGTTCAGGTAATTTTATTCTGTTCCGTGTATGTATATTTTTGACAGAAGTGGGAGACTATATGCTGTTTTGGAAACCATTTAAAATTTTATTTTTCAGTTTTTGTATTGTTACTGTCTTTTGAAGTCAGTATATACAGATCCTGCTCATCATTTTTAGTGAGTGTGTTATATGTTGGTTGTACCTTAGTTTAACCAATTCCTTATTGTCAGACTTTCAGATTGTCTCTGGGTTTTTGAACTAACATTTCAGTTATACATCATGTGTACTTGTGTTTACTTTCTTAGCATAAATTGTAGAATAGGTCTGCTGAATCAAATTATATACATTTTAAGGGTTTTTGATGTCCATAGCTATTTTTTTTGAAATACCAACTAGTTTGCTTTTCCTCCAGTAGTATTTGAAAATGGAGAATTTCCTGGCAGTCTAGTGGTTAAACACTCCACTACTCTGGCCCGGGTTCAGTCCTTGTTTGGGGAACTAAGATTCTGCAAGCCATGTGGGACAGCCAAAAAAAAAAAAAAAAAAAGTACTTCCAAGTGTTGGACTGTTGAATATATTCCTTTTTCTGCACCCTCTCCTATACTGTGTTCTGTTATTCTTATTTTGCTCATCTGATTGGCAAAAATGTTAAATATCATGTTTGTATGTTTTTATTAGTAAAGTTGAGTATCTTTTCATATGTTTATTGGCCATTTGTAAATTTATGTCCTTTTTCGATTTTTCTATTAAGGTAGTATTCTTTATCTGCTTTTTAAAAAATTCACTTTAGATGTTACTTTTGCTAAGCACATAATTATGTGCAAATATCCTGTACTGTTTTAAGTTATTCTATTTTAGAATAGCACTTCTCAAAATATGACTTATAGATCACTTGTAACAGTACAGAGATAATCGTTAGAATGCATGTATATCATTCATTTTCCAGAGGTTCGGATTTCTTAGACCCGTGGGGTTTCTATGAATCTACTGCACATTAAAATTAGGAAACCTCTAATTTGGAAGAAATATGAATTCCATAATATTTTTACTGTTCCTATTTTTCTTCTTGTCTCATGGCATTCTACTGTTTTTTTCTTATTTATCTTAATAATCATAAACTACAGTCTTAATGTATTAAGGTTTTATCCTATCCCACCTTAACAATAATTTTACCAAAATGTTTGGATATATGGAAATTTGAATGTTAAAGTACATAAAGGAAAGCACTTTTGTAAGTCTGTGAGAAGTATTGTTTGTAAATGAGGCAAAAGGAATAACTGAGGGAAAACCAAGTAAAATAGAGTAGACAGAAGTATAAGGGGGTTTCTCATCTAGTTTAAAAAACTCAATATTACTTTGTTTCTTCCTCAAGTTTTGTGTGGTCATCTTCTTTGAACCGTCAATTTAGAACCCATACGGCTTGAATAATAGTCTAAATGAAAAATTTGAAATTCTCATTGTTATACACATATTCAGTAGGGAGCAATGTTCCCTTTAATTTTTTTTAAGTTGCAAGCAGATGAACATGCTGCATAAGGACCAAACTACAAAAATGGAACTTCTATGGATGTTTGATACTGTAGCCAAATAAAGCTTTCAGGGCTTATTTGACACATTTAATGATATGCAAATTGTTACCGTGCTGCATGATAATTAAGCTTAAATATACATGACTGTGTTTAATATCTCTTTTCCATAGCCAGACATCACATTTCTGGGCCCAGCTTGAAGGAGGAAAAAATATGGCAGGCCAAGAAGCTTTAACAAATATTTCTGGTTTAGAGATTTCCGTATTAGAGAGATGAAACGTTTGGGGCAGAGGTTGCTTGTAACTTTGGTGTCTCTAATTCCTAAGGTTGTAGACTTTACTTTTCTCTTCTTCTACTCAAGACCATATGCTTGGGGGAGAAATTGGGAAGATTCAGCCATGGCTTTACTTTCTCCAAATAGTTTTTTCTGCCCAGTAATGAAAGCCTGGGATTCAGAGGGCCCTGTCATTGGTAGTGCGCAAAGGACAGTTTCTTTTTCTGCTTTAGCCAAGACGGTTCAAGTTCTCTGTCACAGGCCCTAATATCTATTTGAGTTGTCCTGTTAACCTGGGTCTCTGAGAATTTCTGAACCTGACTTTCTCATGTTTTCCCAGCTGAGGTTGTGTACTTCAAACAGAAATATTTGACATCTGTGAAGCAAAAATAAAGTAAAAGCAGACTTAACATCATTACAAAACCAAATGGAAGTATGATAGTTTTAGAATACGCTTTTTTCCTACCAATCCTGCCTTCCACTCTACCTACCCTTCCAGCCCCAAAAGAGATGCATATTTTTGTCCCTAGGAAAAAAAGTGAATGTGAAAGTTGCATCCAACTCTCTGCGACCCCACAGACTGTAGCCTGCCAGGCTCCTCTGTCCATGGCATTCTCCAGGCAAGAATACTGGAGTGGGTTGCCATTTCCTCCTCCAGGGAATCTTCCCAACCCAGGGATCGAACCCATGTCTCTAGCATTGCAGGCAGATTCTTTACCATCTGAGCCACCAGGGAAGCCCCCAGGAAAGGCAGTGTCAAATCCAACTCTGAAACTTGGTAGAAACTCTTCACTGGAAATCATTCATATTCCATGCTGTAACTTTCTAGAGTTGACTCTTCTCTGCAGCCTGACTCTGTGTAATGAAGCATTTGTTGGTCAAACGTTTTCTCCATCTATGTACTGAATTTTTGCACTATCTAAAAGGATGAAGCATTGTTGGGAAAATGTCCTGATACTACTTTTAGAATCTTCTGTTTGCCAGTTCAGTATTGGTTGATAGAAGTAAGTCTTTGTATCTGCTGTCATTCAGTAATAAAACTACCTAAAGTTTGATGTTGCTTTACCTTTTATAGAGTGCATTATTTTATAATTCACTCATACATCTTTGATAGGGAGGTGCAATTTTTAGAAAGGAAAATTCTGAGCTCAGAGAAGTTAAGTGATTCACATAGTTGGAAAGAGGCTTCAGTCCATATCTTTTGATTTCTTTATAGTTTACACCTTTCACAGATACCATCTGCTGAATCATGTAATGATTAAAACGTATATAATAACATTTAAATAACTTGTTATGAAGTGTGGCAGATTTAAATAAAATTTAGGACAACAGCATGCAAGTTTTTCAAAATGGATAAATTATGTCTTGTGACAAATGAAAAACTACCACTGTAGATGGGAAATTAAACTATATGTTATATAAACAACTGAGGGAGGAAATAGTGCTTTCCTTTAAATGCTGCTTATGGATTCTCTTGTATATCTATAGCAAGAATGAGAAGGTAGAGAAACTGTTGTATTTTTTCTGAAATATCCATGTATTTTCTCTGTAAGGCAGTCAAAGTTTGTGATTGCTGTTGTTGTTAGCCACACGCCTGGCACTTGGAATTTTAGTTCTCCACCAGGGAGTACACTGGAGCTCATCAGTGGATGTGTGCAGTTTTAATCACTGGACCACCAGAAAGTCCCAAAGGCAGTATGTTAAAATTTCTCTTTCTAGTACCTGATTGTTAGTTTGTAGAAGCACAACTGATTTTTGTATACTGATTTTGTATCCTGCAACTTTACTGAGCTAATCAAAGTTTTAATATCAAGCTTGCAATATTTTAAGAGGAAATTGCTAATTTCACCCATTTTTTTTTTCAATTATTTTTCAGATACTTCAGTCAAAGGAAGAAATAGCTCTTCTCCTAAGATGGAACCTGTTGTTTGGGAATGTGGTTGATCAAGTTGACACGTTGGCCACATGGTACCCAATGTAAGAAAATGAAAAGAAGAGGCAAGATGATGTCATTTTCCCATATTGTGAAAACAAAAACAAATGCCTTTTGTGACACCAAGCTAACAAACCTCTGACGGTGCAGAGTAATTCTGTTTGAAGAACTTAACAGTAAGATAGAAGAAGTACTTTCAAGCTGAGACCTGTAGGTGTACAAAGATCTAAAATACATATTGAGTAGGCCTGATCATCTGAATCCCATTCAATCAAGAAGGCGTGGCTATGAGTTGGATCATCTTTTAACTGTGGCCCTTGACTATGTTTGTGGGCCAAACCGGTGGCACAGTTTATTTTCTTTGAGCCTATTACCTTGAGGGTGTGCCAGGATTTGCCTTATAACACTGCCTTCATGCCCAATCTTCTGAATCACTATGACCAACAGATGGTAGTTTTAGCAATGGAGGTAAGACTTCATCTATTATTTGGCATATCGTAGAAAATTATTCTTGTATTGCCCTTTTAATCAGTCTAATGAATGTGTTTGATAAACAACAGGAACAACTAACATGTTATTTTTAACTGCATCTTGTACATTAAAAAGTTATGTATTTAGGCTCAGGCTCTGATAGATTGAAGATTTCATGTTTGGGGGATGTTACTTATCTTAGTTTTCAGATATTATTCTTTTATGAAGAACTTTGAAACATTGGAACTGGGGAAGTAATAGCTTTTCAGAAGTTTAAATTGTCCAAGTTATGGTTACATCTTTTCTGTTATTTGATAATAAGACTTTAAAGAGCAGACTATAATAATAATATTCATAATTCACTTAGTAAATATTGAAGGTAACATGATTTTGAAAATGGGTGCTTTGGTTCAGCCTTGAGGCTGGTGGGTTTACAGTATTTACATTGTCTTAAATACTTAAGATGGTATCCTGGTCTTACTATCTTTACATCAATTTAAGAACAGTAACTCCCAAGCAGTGATAGAGGTTTTGTTGTGTGAATTATCTGTTCTTGACCTCTCAATACGTCATGAAAATCTGTTGCCTTAACTTGAATTTTTCTAATGATAATTCTTTAGGCACTTTTAATTAATTTATTTATTTTTATTATTATTATTTTTTTTTACTTTACAATATTGTATTGGTTTTGCCATACATCAACATGCATCCATCACGGGTATACACGTGTTCCCCATCCTGAACCCCCCTCCCACCTCCCTCCCCATACCATCCCTCTGGGTCATCCCAGTGCACCAGCCCCAAGCTTCCTGTATCCCGCATCGAACCCGGACTGGCGATTCGTTTCTTATATGATATTATACATGTTTTAATGCCATTTTCCCAAATCATCCCCCCTCCCTCTCCCACAGAGTCCAAAAAACTGTTCTATACATCTGTGTCTCTTTTGCTGTCTCGCATACAGGGTTGTTGTTACCATCTTTAGGCACTTTTTAATTATTTTACTTTAGAAGCTATGACAAATTAATGGATACAGTTAATAATAGGTTTAAATAATTTTGTATGTGTTTCGACAGTGGTTTTAGAATTGTGGACAAAGATATGTTTACCAGATAGGAATTAGGGGGCAGTAAACTGTGACAACAAGAGGTAAAAGCTTTGGAATTGTATAAACTGCAGCAGCAGCTACCACTTTCTACCTGTATTACTTTGGTCAAGTTACTTGGGCTTTCTTACCATTGTCACTTTGCTTGTAAAATAGAATTAACACTTTGGAAGATACAAAATGAAGCGTTTATACAAAATGAAGCATTTATAAAGTATTTGGCACAATACTTTTGGAGTAAGTTCTGTTAAAGTGATAGCTTTTACCGTTTTCTCATATTGTAAGATTAATGTAGCTACATAGTACATAGAATTTAAAGTTGTTGTTGTTTTAATTTTAGTCTTTAATTCTTTGTTACAGTGCTTTCAGCAAATCGAATACTACTTGTTTTGGAATCTTCATTTTATTGTAAAATTCGAAGATTTAATACTTCCAAGTAAACTAGCATAAATCTGGGAAATTTTGTAGAAAGATGATTATTCATAGATTTTGAAACGTAGAGGGCAAGTTGTATAGTCCAAATACTTGAAAGTATTGTAGAGGTTGAATAAAATATTTCTGCTCTTCTACTGACTACACACAGTCTAACTGGTAAGGAGAGATTTGGTATAGACTGTTAGATTGGGTATATGAAAATGGTTATTGGTTTAATACAGGAATTTGGTTCCTTGCATGGTAGTCCCTGTTGGGTGTTAAAACTACCCAGTTCTCTCACCAAAAAAATGAAGGAGGACTATCTTTGGTTCTGGTATCATTTTAAGTCAGTATAACTCCTTTGGAAAGCAAATAGAGTTGTCAGAAATAAGTCATAAAGATTTATATGCTGATTTGGGTTTAACTTTTGCCTCTTTCACGTAGTAGCTTTCAGACTTTGAAATTAAGTCACCTAACATCTCTGTGATCTGGAGAAGGAAACCTACTCCAGTCCTCTTGCCTGGAAAAACCCATGGACAGAGGAGCCTGGTAGGCTACAGTCCATGGGGTCGCAAAGAGTCAGACACGACTGAGTCACTTCACTTCACTTCACTTCAACATCTTTGTGAAAATCATTTGTGAAAAGGCACTAATAACAAAAATACTTTGAATGGCTATTAGGATTAAATGAGAGATTTAAGTAGCTAGCACAATGCATGATGCAGAATAGATGGTCCAGAAGTGTTACTTCTATTCCAAATTTCATTTCTAAGTGACCCTAGAGAGAAAGTACTAGAAAGACGATGTATTTGTTTCATATGAATTTGCATCTCTCATTGTGGGCTCCTGGGGCTTTCATAATGGTGGCATGGTGAGCTGTCTCTGTCCTCTCTTCAAACATGCCCATATAGGCTAGACATTTTGCTGGCAGTGAGACTGCATCTTTTTGAATTTCACTCCTTCTAGGGAGAGCACTTAGATGTGTAAGAGAAAGCTCTGATGATATGAAGTGATGTCGGGGATAGTTGGCTTGGTTGTCATATCAGGCCAGTGATGCCACTGACAGAGTCTCCTGACAGTCTGAGAGTGTAAAGTTTCTGTACTAGCAAAGGATATGGAAATTCAGCAATCAACACAGCACACTTGCAAATAGAAGTAAGGATTCTTAGATCCTTACAAGGACTTGTCTGCTGATGACACCCTCCTGTCTCTGATCCAGGAACTTTGGATCAGCTTGCCAGCTTTTAGTGGGAGCAAATAATTGGAGCAGGTAACCCCAGCACATTCTTGAGTGTTCTTTGTGGGACTGGATGAGTTGAAAGACATTTTCTAGGTAAAGCATCTTTCAGCAGACCCAGGCTTCAAGCCTGCCTTGGGTTCATTCCTGTACTGATGTTTGGTGAAATCAAAATGAGTGCTTCGAGTGAAATAATATATGGTATTGAGCTAAGGATGCCAGGAGAGAAATTGCAGAATTTGGGTTATTTCAAATTTGCTTATTATTGTTCACAATCAACAAGTTGGGTGTTCTTTCATTGGGTAGAGAGAATTCCTCCTCAATACTTCGATTGAAATTGGAACATGTTCAAATAAATGGGGTGAATGTCCATTTATTAAATTGGAGAAAAGATCCTTGTTAGTATGTTAGTATGTTTATTTCTCTTTACAAAACGTGCATTTATACACAAACACACACGTTAAATTTTTCTTAAGTTCTTAACTTGATGTCTGTCTTTTCCCCGAGTATTGTGGCTTTTGATAGAAACAAGATTGCTCATTCCTGAGTTTGGCACACTGTTTTGAACTGTCTCAATTGCCAAGTACACGGCACAGTACAGTTGTCTCCAATGTACAATTGACATTGTACAGGAGACAGGAATCAAGACCATCCCCAAGAAAAAGAAATGCAAAAAAGCAAAATGGCTGTCTGAGGAGGCCTTACAAATAGCTGTGAAAAGACGGGAAGGAAAAGCAAAGGAGTAAAGGAAAGATATCCCCATTTGAATGCAGAGTTCCAAACAATAGCAAAGAGAGATAAGAAAGCCTTTCTCAGCGATCGGTGCAAAGAGATAGAGGAAAACAATAGAATGGGAAAGACTAGAGATCTCTTCAAGAAAATTAGAGATACCAAGGGAACATTTCATGCAAAGATGGGCTCAATAAAGGACAGAAATAGTAGGGACCTAACAGAAGCAGAGGATACTAAGAGGTGGCAAGAATACACAGAACTGTCCAAAAAAGATCTTCATGACCCAGGTAATCACGATCGTGTGATCACTCACCTAGAGCCAGGCATCCTGGAATGTCAAGTCAAGTGGGCCTTAGGAAGCATCACTACGAACAAAGCTAGTGGAGGGGATGGAATTCCAGTTGAGCTATTTCAAATCCTAAAAGATGACGCTGTGAAAGTGCAGCACTCGATATGCCAGCAAATATGGAACACTCAGCAGTGGCCACAGGACCAGAAAAGGTCAGTTTTCATTCCAATCCCAAAGAAAGACAAAGGCAAAGAATGCTCAAACTACCGCACAATTGCATTCATCTCACACTCCAGTTCAGTTCAGTTCAGTCGCTCAGTCGCATCCGACTCTTTGCAACCCCATGAATCGCAGCACGTCAGGCCTCCCTGTCCATCACCAACTCCCGGAGTTCACTCAGACTCATGTTCATCGAGTCGGTGATGCCATCCAGCCATCTCATCCTCTGTCGTCCCCTTCCCCTCCAGCCCCCAATCCCTCCCAGCATCAGAGTCTTTTCCAATGAGTCAACTCTTCGCATGAGGTGGCCAAAATATTGGAGTTTCAGCTTCAGCATCAGTCCCTCCATTGAACACCCGGGACTGATCTCCTTTAGGATGGGCTGGTTGCATCTCCTTGCAGTCCAAGGGACTCTCAAGAGTCTTCTCCAACACCACAGTTCAAAAGCATCAATTCTTCAGCGCTCAGCTTTCTTCACAGTCCAACTCTCACATCCATACATGACCACTGGGAAAACCATAGCCTTGACTAGACGGACCTTTGTTGGCAAAGTAGTATCTCTGCTTTTCAATATGCTATCTAGGTTAGTCATAACTTTCCTTCCAAGGAGTAAGCGTTTTTTAATTTTATGGCTGCAATCACCATCTGCAGTGATTTTGGAGCCCAGAAAAATAAAGTCTGACACTGTTTCCACCATGTCCCCATCTCTCTGCCATGAAGTGATGGGACCGGATGCCATGATCTTCGTTTTCTGAATGTTGAGCTTTAAGCCAACTTTTTCACTCTCCTCTTTTATTTTCATCAAGAGGCTTTTTAGTTCTTCTTCACTTTCCTGCCATAAGGGTGGTGTCATCTGCATATCTGAGGTTATTGATATTTCTCCCGGCAGTCTTGATTGCAGCTTGTACTTCTTCCAGCCCAACGATTCTCATGATGTACTCTGCATAGAAGTTAAATAAGCAGGGTGACAATATACAGCCTTGATGTACTCCTTTTCCTATTTGGAACCAGTCTGTTGTTCCATGTCCAGTTCTAACTGTTGCTTCCTGACCTGCATACAGATTTCTCAAGAGGCAGGTCAGGTGGTCTGGTATTCCCATCTCTTTCAGAATTTCCCACAGTTTATTGTGGTCGACACAGTCAAAGGCTTTGGCATCGTCAATAAAGCAGAAATAAATGTTTTTCTGGAACTCTCTTGCTTTTTCCATGATCCAGCGGATGTTGGCAATTAAGTAATACTTAAAAGTCTCCAAGCCAGGCTTCAGCAATATGTGGAAAGAGAACTTCCAGATGTTCAAGCTGGTTTTAGACAAGGCAGAAGAACGAGAGATCAAATTGCCAACATCCGCTGGATCGTGGAAAATGCAAGAGAGTTCCAGCAAAACATCTATTTCTGCTGTATTGACTACACTAAAGACTTTGACTGTGTGGATCACAATAAACTGTGGAAAATTCTGAAAGGGATGGGAATACCAGACCACCTCACCTGCCGCTTGAGAAACCTGTATGCAGGTCAGGAAGAACTGGACATGGAACAACAGACTGGTTCCAAATAGGAAAAGGAGTACGTCAAGGCTGTATATTGTCACCCTGCTTATTTAACTTCTATGCAGAGTACATCATGAGAAACGCTGGGCTGGAAGAAGCACAAGCTGCAATCAAGATTGCCGGGAGAAATATCAATAACCTCAGATATGCAGATGACACCACCCTTATGGCATAACGTGAAGAAGAATTAAAGAGCCTCTTGATGAACGTGAAAGAGGAGAGTGAAAAAGTTGGCTTAAAGGTCACCATGTAGAAAAGGAAGATCATGGCATCCGGTCCCATCACTTCATGGCAGAGAGATGGGGACACAGTGGAAACAGTGGCTGACTTTATTTTTGGGGGCTCCAGAATCACTACAGATAGTGATTGCTGCCATGAAATTAAAAGATGCTTACTCCTTGGAAGGAAAGTTATGACCAACTTACACAGCATATTAAAAAGCAGAGACATTACTTTGCTAACAAAGGTCTGTCTAGTGAAGGCTATGGTTTTTCCAGTGGTCATGTATAGATGTGAGAGTTGGCCTATAAAGAAAGCTGGGCGCTGAAGAATTGATGCTTTTGAACTGTGGTGTTGGAGAAGGTTCTTGAGAGTCCCTTGGACTGCAAGGAGATGCAACCAGTCCATTCTAAAGGAGATCAGTCCTAGGTGTTCATTGGACAGACTGATGTTGAAGTTGAAACTCCAATACTTTGGCCACCTGATGCGAAGAGCTGACTCATTGGAAAAGACCCTGGTGCTGGGACAGATTGAGGGCAGGAGGAGAAGGGGACGGCAAAGGATGAGATGGTTGGATGACATTATTGACTCGATCGATATGGATTTGGGTAGACTCTGGGAGTTGGTGATGGGCAGCGAGGCCTGGCGTGCTGCAGTTCATGGGATCACAAAGAGTTGGACATGACTGAGCTACTGAACTGAACTGATATGCTTCTTAATTTATAGTTTCTCCTTCCCTTTCCCATCTTCCTTTTTTCTCGTAACACACTTGCCCTGCAGATTGTCTCAGACTTTATTTTGCTGTTTGCATCCCTGTGATGCTTTTGACCATGTTCCTCTGTCTGTTTTTGTTTTGAAAGAATAGTTCCAAGGCCCTGTAATATCTGCTTGTTACTCTGTATAATTTTAGCAGCCGTCGATCTTTCCCTAGGTCAAGAATTTTATTAGGGGTTTGTAAAATGGTGATATTCTGTCATTCTTCGTTTCTCAGCTAGAATACTTTATAAACAGAAACTTCCTCATTTTGATTATTGGACTGTTGAGTTACTCTTGTGTTCAGTTTATATAAAAAAGACAGTAAATATGCAACTGTTCTCCTTTGTTAGTTTTTAGGATAATAAATTGATTCATAAGAATCTTTCAAAAGTGACTAATGAGATCTTTCTCCTTTCAAATATCATCATTCTCCTTTCAAGTATCATTATGAAGTCATGGATTTTTATCATATTTTATGTGTTTCAGTCCTTTTGCAGTTATTATTTTGTTGTGGCTCAGTCTGTTCTGCTTTTGGCAGTGAGCACCTCTTCAAGATAGCTCCTAAGTGTTTTTGATACTATCCTAGTGGTTTCTGACTGCTTCCTTGCTTTCTGGTATGATCCAACCTCATTTCGTAAAATTCTGCCTCAGAAGTTGAATTATCAGTTTCTTTTGTGAGCGCTGGTTCCTTTTAGTTGGAAGGAATTTTCACGGATTTTTACAGACTGCTCTCTGGGTGCTATGCTTATTGATACTAGGTTAGTAATTTATAGGTCTCTTCAAAGATGGAGCTAGGAAATACTTTTTTAAAAAAGAAAGTTCAGCATGAGTTTATACTGATAACTTGTAATGAAATATTATTGGAGAGTTTTTATTTAAAATTTTAGAATTTTTGTTTCTTCTCATACCGAAACCTTATGATATACAGACATTACATAATTTCAGAATAATATCAGTATCATTACTGAAAGCACTGTAAGGTTTCTTTGTATTTCTTATGTCCTTAGGATGCATTTCACCAAGGATGTGCAGTCAGATTGCTGTGTTTTAGAGTTAAGCACTCCTCTGTTTGGTTTAACTCAATACACAGTGTAGGTTTGTTTTTCATTTTGATTTTGAGGAACGACTTAAAAATATTTTTTTGTTTAAATTTATTTTATAATCATGTTTAACAACTTGATATATATGACAAGGTACATTGAGAGGAGTCTAGTTTCTGGACTGTGTTTGTGCTTAGTCCCTCATTTGTGTCTGACTCTTTGAGACCCAATGGACTGTAGCCTGTTAGGCTCCTGTGTCCGTGGGGATTCCAGGCAAGAATACTGGAGTGGGTAGTCATGCCCTCCTTCAGGGGATCTTCCCAACCCAGGGAATGAACTCAGGTCTCCCGAATTTCAGGCAAATTGTTTACCATCTGAACCACCAGGGAAGGGCATGAATACTGGAGTGGATAGCCTATCCTTTCTCCAAGGGATCTTCCCGACCCAGGAATTGAATCGGAGTCTGCAGCTGGATTCTTTACCAGCTGAATCCTAACCTTATTCTTTCCTTCCCTTGGGGGTAGTTGTTTTTTTTAAAGCTTTTTGTTTATCATTCCATTAAAAGTTATAGTAATTGTAGAAAATGTCTATATAATATCTGTGTATAGCTATATATTCTTCCACGCTCTTTTGGTATAGTGTCATACTGTTTGTTTTCTCTACCTTGTTTTTTTTTTACTTAACAATATATCCTGGCTATTTCATAGTAGCACTTATAGATAATATTCCTCAGAATTTTTTTTTAATTGTGGCAAAATATACATGTTGCACTAGTGGTAAAGAAACTGCCTGCCAATGCAGGAGATGTGGGTTCGAGCCTAGGGTTGGGGAGATCCCCTCGAGGGAGGGCATGGCTTCCCAATCCAGTATTCTTGCCTGGAGAATCCAATGGACAGTGGAGTGTGACAGGCTACAATCCATAGTGTTGCAAAGAGTTCGGCATGACTGAAGTGACTTAGCATGCATGTACACAAAATATATATAACATAAAACTTACCATTTGAATCTTTTCTTTTGTTTTTTGGCATGCCATGCAGTTTGTGGGATCTTAATTCCTCAACCAGGGATTCAACCCAGTCCCCAGCAGTGACAGTTCAGAGTCCTAACCATGAAACCACCAAGGAATTCCCCCATTCCAGTCATTTTTAAGTGTGCAGTTCAGTGGCATTAAGTACAGTCACCTTGGTATGTCATTACCACTATCCTTTACTTTTTCAGCTTCTGAAACTGAAACACTACCTATTAAACACTAATTCCCTGTTCTCCCCTCCCCTCAACCTTTGGCAACCACCATTCTACTTTTTTTCTTTCTCTCTGAATTTGACTACTCCAGTACCTCATTTAAGTGAAATCATAAAATATTTGTCCTTTTGTGATTGGCTTATTTCACTTTGTACAATGTCTTCAAGATTCATGCATGTCGTAACAAGTGTCAGAATTTCCTTCCTTTTTAAGACTGAATAATATTTTGTTGCATATTTATGCCCAACGTTTAGTTTAATCATTCATGCATCAGACACTTGAGTTCCTTCCACTTTTTGGCTATTATGAATATAGCTGCTATGAATACAGATGTATAAATATTTGTTCCAGACATTGCTTTAAATTTTTTTTGGTTATTCTCAGAAGTGAAATTTTAGGATAGCATGATAATTCTGTTTAATTTTTTGAGGACCCTCCGAACTGTTTTGTATAGCAGCTGCTCCATTCTACATTTTTGCTAGCGATGCACAAGGGTTCCAGTATCTCTGTATCCTCACCAACACTAGTTATTTTCTGGGTTTTTGTTTTGGAATAATAGCCATTGTATTGGGTACGAACTTGTCCTCATTTTTTAGTTCAGGTCCTACTGCAGGACACTTGCTTTTGAAAGCAGAACTTGCTATTGAGGTCCTTATTCATCTTTGTAGGGCCAGCAGGTAACATAGTACCTAACACATCAGATCAGATGAGGTCAGATCAGTCGCTCAGTCGTGTGCGACTCTTTGCGACCCCATGAATCACAGCACACCAGGCCTCCCTGTCCATCACCAACTCCCGGAGTTCACTCAGACTCATGTCCATCGAATCAGTGATGCCATCCAGCCATCTCATCCTCTGTCGTCCCCTTCTCCTCCTGCCCCCAATCCCTCCCAGCATCAGTCTTTTCCAATGAGTCAACTCTTCGCATGAGGTGGCCAAAGTACTGGAGTTTCAGCTTTAGCATCATTCCTTCCAAAGAAATCCCAGGGCTGATCTTTAGGCAGGCAGGGTAGGGAGTTCTGAGATATCATGGAAACAAGCCACAAATATGTTCCCTCAGATATCCACACATTCTTTCCTCTTAAATGGCAAAATGTGCATTGACTCCTATACTTGCAACAAAGTAAATGATTTTTGGAATAAAAAAAAAAAAAAAAAACTCTTTCTGTGCTAAAAAAAAAAAAAAAAAAAATGAAATCCCAGGGCTGATCTCCTTTAGAATGGACTGGTTGGATCTCCTTGTAGTCCAAGGGACTCTGAAGAATCTTCTCCAACACCACAGTTCAAAAGCATCAATTCTTCAGCGCTCAGCTTTCTTCACAGTCCAACTCTCACATCCATACATGACCACAGGAAAAACCATAGCCTTGACTGGACGAACCTTTGTTGGTAAAGTAATGTCTCTGCTTTTGAATATGCTATCTAGGTTGGTCATAACTTTCCTTCCAAGGAGTAAGTGTCTTTTAATTTCATGGCTGCAGTCATCATCTGCAGTGATTTTGGAGCCCAGAAAAATAAAGTCTGACACTGTTTCCCCATCTATTTCCCATGAAGTGTTGGGACCCGATGCCATGATCTTCGTTTTCTGAATGTTGAGCTTTAAGCCAACTTTTTCACTCTCCTCTTTCACTCTCATCAAGAGGCTTTTTAGTTCCTCTTCACTTTCTGCCATAAGGGTGGTGTCATCTGCATATCTGAGGTTATTGATATTTCTCCCGGCAATCTTGATTCCAGCTTGTGTGTCTTCCAGGCCAGCGTTTCTCATGATGTACTCTGCATAGAAGTTAAATAAACCGGGTGACAATAAACAGCCTTGATGAACTCCTTTTCCTATTTGGAACCAGTCATAGGTAACTGCTAAATAAATGTTTGAGTGAGTTAATGAACTTCATAAACTGTGAATTCCAGAAGAGGTGGTGGTAGTCGTGTAGAGGTTGTAGAGCTGTACCCAAGCACATGATCTCCTGGAATTGTAAGTAGCTGTGAGTTTGTTGGGGTTAGTAATGGTAGTCCTGACAGGAGTACCAGAGATACCACTTTTCTGTGAACACCAGTGTTTTACTTGGCCCTTTTTTTTTTTTTTTTTTTTTGGAGCAGGGAAAGGTCAAAGTGACTTGAAGCTTTCGACAGTATGTGTTTACACTTGTAAGTAGTATAGTAAAGTAAAGGACTAAAACAAACCCGCTTTCTTATCTCTAGACCTCTCATTCTCTTTCTGCCTAAATAATCATCTCATCTCCATCTTTGCCTGTCAAATTCTAATGGTTATACTTGATGGATCCCTCCAGGCTTCTCTGTCAGTGGGATTTCCCAGGCAAGAATACTGGAGTGGCTTTGCCATTTCCTCCTCCAGGGAATCTCCCTGAGCCAGGGATTGAACCAGAGTCTCCTGCTTGGCAGGTGGATTCTTTACTACTGAGCCACCAGGGAAGCCAAATCTGATACATTAATTAATAGGAAAAAAATAGGAAGAGATAATAAAATACTATATATGGTATCATCCTGTTTTTGTTGAAGAAAAGTGTATTCATGTTCATGTAGTGTAAGTGATCTGGAAAGATTTTTGGCAAGACCAACAGTGATTGTTCTTGAATTAGCACAGTTTATTGTGTTTTCTGTGTTTTTCATTTAATGTTTGTGTTTTCTGGTTTTTTTTTTTTTTTGTAAGAAACACATTGTATTTTTAAAATAGTAAAATTAGTACAGAAACTTTATTTTTAAAAATCCCAGCTGTCCTTTTTTGTCTAGCTCCCAGTTGCAGTGTCTAAGACTTAGTAACTTTTATTAAATATGTTTTTATCTGAATGACTGAAACTTAAGGAAGAACTTGGTAAATGCCATAAATAGGCATATAGTGCTGAGAGGATTCAAAGAGAAAGAAAAGGATCATGTGTGGAAAGGATCAGTTGCAGATGATGTTTGAATTGACCTTGAAAGACAGAGTATTCTGTTGTTTTGTTTTTAAGAGGATACTATAATTTAATACCTCTTTGTACCTGTGATTAACATTTTGTGGATAGGCATTTGAGGAAATGAAATTTCTTTGATTGTATTTATTCTTTAAACTCATGGCTTATATTTTTAGGATATGTGCATTATCCAGCAGACTGACTTATTATCTTCTATTTGGGTTAGTATTATTACGGTGGTTTTCCCTAAGCAAACAACAGCCTGGTGAAGTGGATTGAAGAGCCTATTGTGTGATAGGGAAAGCAGCCAGGAATTAGGAAACTTCTGAATCGAAAAGTGTGGAAAATACACAAGTAGTGGAGAATTAATTGCATTTAGTGATTTCTGACTTGAAGAAAAAATAAGCTTTAAAAATTTTAATTGATTATCTTGCATTTTAGATCACTTTAAAAGAACGCCTTAAAATGCTTATTGTAAAGTATTAATTGTGATGAATTTGGTTTGTAAAGTTTTATCTTTTGAGTCAGACTATAATTCACAACCATTCATGATACTTGAAATGTTAAAAGTACTTCCTGAAGAAAAGTCAGATTTTATGGGCTGCTCCAGGAGCTCCCCTTTGACTTAAGATAAATATACTCCTGTGATAAAGTCATATTTCTGCAAACTAGCTCACTGAACTAATATTGGAAAGTATTTAATATGCTGTCATAAGACATTAACAAAATAAATTTGTAAAAGAAAAGCAAATCTATGGGACTAAAGGTATTTTACAAACATAGAATTTTTTATATATTCTATATAAAGTAATTCTTAAAGTTTTAGACCTTTTCTCTTTAGAATTTTATTCTTACAAAAACGTTTTCAAAGGTCTTATTTTACGTCACTTAAAATTATTCTAAAAAATTGTTTAAAATAATTTCTTACTCT
This sequence comes from Bos indicus, assembly GCF_029378745.1. Lineage (NCBI taxonomy): Eukaryota > Metazoa > Chordata > Mammalia > Artiodactyla > Bovidae > Bos > Bos indicus. Next base: position 91,475 of record NC_091765.1, read on the forward strand.
AATTTGGATCTAAAATAGAATGAATACCATTTTTGAATTTTCAAGGCCAGTTCCACATTTGGTTTCACATTTAGTAAATTTAGTCATAATATTCCCAAACCCAGTAGGATACAGTTTCTGTGGTTCTCAGACCCTTTGTAGAGTGACAGAGATTGGAATTCTGAATCTCATGAGTCAAATTTTGGCCTTTGACTCTGTTCCCCTTTCACACTCCTTGCTAAGCTTGGGCTGTTGCTATGCTTGAAGGCTTGTCAGCTAGCAGGTTCCTATGGTAACAGGAATGGAAATTTCAAAGAAGAAAGAGAATAGGAGCACAAAGGCTTGGTTGATTTGAATTTGAACAAAAAATAGAAGGTTCCCTGTCTTGCACCTTTGTTGAAGAAACCAGAAATTTAATATTAGAAAGTTATTTTTGAGTTTGTAAACTTCATATACCCTGGTCTTAATTTAGTGAATAAAAGTGCTGCTGCTTAGGGGAGTACTCAGTAAGAATCTTCTAAAAACTTTATCAGCTGAAGATTCTTTTTTCCTCCTTTATAGAGCTTTGATAGTCTGTGTTCCTTATATATATTCTCAACTTGGCAGTATGCTGGCTAACATTTAATTTTTACTTTGATGAAGTTAAAAATTGTGAAGAGTTCTAATCAGGGCAGTTTGCTTATTTGAAAAATATTAATGTTTTTTGTTTTGACATAATTGTATTGAGGTATGATTTGTATACAGTTAACTGTACCCATTGAACAGTGTTCAGCTTGAGTTTTGACAGAAGTATATATCTGTGAAACCATCATCACTATCAAGATATCATACATTTCCATCACCTCAAAAGCTTCCTAGGGATCTTCCCTGTGGCTCAGACACTAAAGAATCTGCCTGCAATGCAGGAGACCCAGGTTCGATTCCTGGATTGGGAAGATCCTCTGGAGAAGGGAATGGCAATCCACTCCAGTCTTGTTGCGTGGAGAATCCCATGGACAGAGGAGCCTGGTGGGCCACAGTCCGTGGGGTCGCACAGAGTTCAACACTACTGAGCGACTAACACTGCTGCTGCTGCTAGGTCGCTTCAGTCATGTCCGACTCTGTGTGACCCCATCGACGGCAGCCCACCAGGCTTCCCCGTCCCTGGGATTCTCCAGGCAACTGACACTACTACGCTGCAAAAGCTTCCCTGTGCCCATTGTAGTCCACCCCTCTGAGTTGACTCCCTGCGGAAACAGCCACTGATCTGCTTTCTGTCACTGTGGATTAGTGTGTTCATTTTCTAGAGTTTTATATGAATGTACTTTTTTATGTCTGGTTTCTTTCACCCAGAATTGGGATTTAGATTTTAATGCATGTTTTATTTTGCTTTTTAAAAACACCATTCCAGTTGACAATTGACTTTTTCACTTGGTAGTTGATTGAGCACAGGGAATTGAGCAGGGTTCCTGGTGCCCATCAAATAGGCCTTCTGCAGCTTTATTAATTTGTAACTCTTTCCTAATCTGTTTTTAAGCTGTCATTTACTAGGAGCTGTATCCTATTTTATATATTCTTATTTGTATATGTTGTTGTTGTTCGGTCGCTAAGTTGTGTCCTGACTCTTTGCAACCCCATGGACTGCAGCATGCCAGGCTTCCCTGTCCTTCACCATCTCCCGGAATTTGCTCAAACTCATCTCCATTGAGTCTGTGATGCCATCCAGTCATCTCATCCTCTGTCATCTCCTTGTCCTCCTGCCCTCAGTCTTTCCCAGCATCAGGGTCTTTTCTAGTGAGTCGGCTCTTCACATCAGGTGGCCAAAGTATTGGAGCTTCAGCATCAGTCCTTGCAGTGAATATTCAGGGTTGATTCCCTTTAGGATTGACTGGACTGGTTTGATCTCCTTAATACTTCTATATATATTAACACCATTTTATAGAGGAAAAGCTGAAATTTAGAGAGGTTACAGAGAACAAACTGGTTAATAAGCTCAAGGGCTCTGGACAAGAATGCCAAGGTTGAACTCTTGGGACTGTCTTTGTAGCTCTGTGATCTTCGGTGAGCTACTTAGCTTTCTGTGTCTTCTTTTCTTCACATTTATTATCAAATGGTATGATTAATGATAGTACCTGGCTTATGGGATTGTTGAGAAGATTAAGTTAGGTGTGTGAAGCACTTACAGCACTGCCCAGCCTGTAGTGAGTGTCCATCAATGCTAGCTGAGCCACAGCACAAGATACTTACAGCTAGTGAGTGACAGAAGCATACACTTAAAGCCTTATACTCAGTGCAAACAGCACAAAATGGTGATTCAAGTCAGTTTTATAATTCATGATGGGGCTCACAAATGCAGGTTTTACTAACATGGTAACATATCAATATCAGATTAGTTGGTATTGTATAGTTGAGGACTAAGCAAGTTTGAGACTTACTTAAGGCATACATATGCTTGTATGTATGATGTCTATACATACATCAGCATGTGAATATAATGCATTTTTAAGCTTTGAATTTTTTTTTTTTTTTTGGTGGCACTGGGTCTTTGTTGCTGTGCACAGTCTTTCTCTAGTTGTGGTTTAAGAGCTTCTCCGTTGCAGGGGCTTCTCTTGTTTCAGGGCACAGGCTCGAAAGTGCATAGGCTTCAGTAGTCATGGAGCGTGGGCTTAATAGTTGCAACTTGCAGGCTCCAGAGCTCGGGCTCACTAGTTGTGGCCCACTGGCTCAGTTGCCCTGTGGCATGTGGGATCTTCCCAGACCAGGGATTGAACTGGTGTCCCTTGCATTACAAGGTGGATTCTTAACCACTGGACCACCAGGGAATCCCTAAACTTGAAAATAGTTATAGACTCACAGGGAGAAGGCAATGGCAACCCACTCCAGTACTCTTGCCTGGAAAATCCCATGGATGGAGGAGCCTGGTAGGTTGCAGGCCATGGGCTGGCTAAGAGTCAGACATGACTGAGCGACTTCACTTTCACTTTTCACTTTCATGCATTGGAGAAGGAAATGGCAACCCACTCCAGTGTTCTTGCCTGGAGAATCCCAGGGACAGGGGAGTCTGGTGAGCTGCCATCTATGGGGTCGCACAGGGTCGGACATGACTGAAGCAACTTAGCAACAGCAGCAGCTCAGGAAATTAAAGGAGTGTAGAAATTCTATATACTGTAGCTAGTTTCACTGGGGGCGGGGGGCTGGGGAACTGTGCCTTGCTATCTTATGTAGCCATTAGTATCAAAACTGGGACCTTGGACTTCCCTAGTGGTCAAGTGGTTAAGAATCCTCCTGCCAGTTTGATACTGGGGGCACCAGTTTGATCCCTGATCCAGGAAGATCCCACATGCTTCGGGACAGCTGAGCCCAGGTACCACAACTACTGAAGCCTCTATGCCCTAGAGTCTGTGTTCTGCAACAAGAGAAGCCGCTGCAATGAGAAGCCCGCACACTGCAACTAGAGAGTAGCCCCCACTCACTGCAGCTAGAGAAAGCCTGCACTCAGCAGTGAAGACCCAGCACAGCCAAATAAATAAATAAAAAGTTTTAAAGGCACAGGTGATCTAAAAAAAAAAAAAGGAAAGTTATCATAGGTATACTCTTTAGCCCGTTATCATATTTCACCCGTTTTTACATGTACTCATTTTTGTGTCTGTATATGCACATGTCCATGTATTTTTATTGTCTTTGCATTTGTATCACATGTATAAGTTCATGGAGCCATCACTTTGGTTAAGATACTGTGGAAATTCCCTGGCAGTCCAGTGGTTAGGATTCTGTGCTTCCACTGCAGGGGGCACGAGTTCAGATCCCTGGTTGGGGAACTGAGATCCCACAAGACCCCCAGCGTGGCAAAAAGAAAACAAAACCCCAAAATGATACAGAACTGTTTTTATCACCACATCTTTCTTGTGCTTCCTTTCTCCCTACCACTCTTTCCTGTTCCCAGGCAACCACTAATTTGTTCTCTGTCCCTATAATTTTGTCAAGAATGTTATATAAATAGATTCATACAGTGTATAATCTTTTGAGATTGACTTTTTTCGTTTAGCATAATACCTTGAGACCCATCCAAGTTGCTTCATATACCAGTAGTGACTGTTTTTAATTGCTGAGAAGTATTCCGTTACAGAGATGTTCTGCAGTTTGTTTAATCATCCACTGAAGGATACTGAGTTGTTTCTAGCTTTTTGCTATTGCAAATAAAGCTGCTCTGAACATTCATGTACAGGTTTCTGTGCAGACATAAATTTTCCTTTCATGTAAATAAATGCCCAGGAGTGTGATTGCTGGGTTGCAGGATAAGCATGTATTTGAATTTTTAAGAAACTACTCAGCTATTTTCCATAGAAGTTCTACCATTTTACATTCTACCAGCAGTGTATGAGAGACGTATGTTCTCAGCATTCTTACCACCGTTTGGTATTTTCACTATTTTTTATTCAGCTTTTCTCAGATGATGTGATATCTTACATGATTTCAATTTGCATTTCCCTTATGACTAATAATATTGAACATCTTCATGTGCCATTCATGTATCTTCTTTGATAAAATGTCTGTTCATGTCTATTGTTCATTTTCAGTTGAATTGCTTTTTACTTTTGAGCTTTGAGAGTTCTTTATAGATTCTAGATACAAATCCTTTGTTGGAAATATAGTTTGTAAATAGTTTATTCTAGTCTGTAGCTTGCTTTTTCAGCCTTTTAACAAAGTCTAGGAGACTAGAAGTCTTAAATTTTAACAAAGTCCAGTTTACCAAGTTTTTTTCCTTTTAGGGACTGCATTTTTGGTGTCGTTTCTAAGAATTCTTCAGTGGGTCTGCAAATTCTCTGAAGTTTTATAGCTTTATGTCTCACATTTAAATCTATGATCAATTTTGAGTTAATTTGTATCAAGTGAGTTTCATTTTTTTGCCTGTGAATATCCAATAGCTTAAGCACCATTTGTTGGGAAGGCTATCTATCCTTCCACCATTGAACTGCTTTTGCTTCTTCCTCAAAAATCAGTTATCTGTCCTTGTATAGATTTATATTTGGGTTCTCTATTCTGTCTTGTTGATCTTTGTGCCTATTTCACCACCAATACCACAGTGTCTTGATTTTTGGAGCGCCAAAGAATTGATGCTTTTGAACTGTGCTGTTGGAGAAGACTCTTGAGAGTCCCTTGGACTGCAAGGAGATGCAACCAGTCCATTCTAAAGGAGATCAGTCCTGGGTGTTCTTTGGAAGGAATGATGCTAAAGCTGTAACTCCAATACTTTGGCCACCTCATGCGAAGAGTTGACTCATTTGAAAAGACTCTGATGCTGGGAGGGATTGGGGGACAGGAGGAGATGGGGGTCCACAGAGGATGAGACGGTTGGATGGCATCAGCAACTCAATGGACATGAGTTTGAGTAAACTCTGGGAGTTGCTGATGGACAGGGATACCTGGCTTGCTGCAATCCACGGGGTCTCAAAGAGTTGGACACGACTGAGCAACTAAACTGAACTGAATATTAAGTAATCCGGACTTCATAGAATTTGTTTGGATTAGTTCTCTGCTGTTTTCTGGAAGAGATTGTGTAGAATTGGTATCCCTTTAAAATTGTTAGATTTTACCAATGAAAGCATCAGGCCTGAACATCTTTGTTCAGGAGATTTTAAACTACAAACTCAATTTGTTGAATCGTTACAGGACTGTTCATATTATCAGTTTCATCTTGGGTGAGTTTTGGCAGTCTGAGGAATTGGTCTACTTCATCTAAATTGTCTGGTTTATATGCATAGAGTTGTTTGTAATATTACTTAGGTATTTTTAACATTTTTATTGGAAAGTGAAAGTTAGTTTTGGTTGTGCTGGGTTTTCATTGCTGTGTGCAGTCTTTCCCTAGTTGCAGAGTGTGGGGGCTACTCTTTGTTTTAGGCTTTTCATTGTGGTGGCTTCTCTTGTTGCAGAGCCTGGGCTGCAGAGTGTGTGGGCTTCAGTAGTTGTGGCACATGGGCATGTCACTCTGAAGCATGAGGGAATTTCCTGGACCAGGGATTGAACCCATGTCCCCTGCATTGGCAGGCAGATTCTTAACCACTGGGCCACTAGGGAAGTCCTTCCTTATTATATTTTTAATGTCAGTACGGTCTCTAGTGATACCCTCTTTTTCATTCTTGATATTGGTTAAGTTGTGTTTCTCTGTCGTTTTAAATCATTTGTACTAGAACCTTATCAATTGTACTAAAGTTTTCAAAGAACCAGCTCTTGGGTTGTGTGATTTTTTTAAAAAAATGATTTTCTGATTTCAGTGTCATTGACTTCTCTTCTTTGTTATTTCCTTTCCTTTGCTTGCTTTTGCTTTATTTTGCTCTTTATGGTTATTATGAATAACACTGCTCTGTTATGAACATTCATATGCACATTTTTGCTTCAGTTCAGGTCAGTCGCTCAGCCGTGTCCAACTCTCTGCGACCCCATGGACTGTAGCATGCCAGGCCTCCCTGTCCATCACCAACTGCCAGAGCTTGCTCAAACTTCTGTCCATTTAGTCGGTGATGCCATCCAACCATCTCATCCTCTGTCGTCCCCTTCTCGTCCCGTCTTCAATCTTTCCCAGCATCAAGGTCTTTCCCAGTGAATCAGTTCTTCCCATCAGGTGGCCACAGTATTGGAGTTTCAGCTTCAGCATCAGTCCTTCCAATGAATATTCAGGACTGATTTCCTTTATGATAGAGTGGTTTGATCTCCTTGCCGTCCAAGGGACTCTCAAGAGTCTTCTTCAACACCACAGTTCAAAAGCCTCAATTCTTTGGCACTCAGATTTCTTTATAGTTCAATTCTCACATCCATACATGACTACTGGAAAAACTACAGCTTTGATGAGACGGACCTTTGTTGGTAAGTAATGTCTCTGCTTTTTAATATGCTGTCTAAGATGATCATAACTTTTCTTCCAAGGAGCAAGTGTCTTTTAATATCATGGATGCAGTCAGCATCTGCAGTGATTTTGGAGGCCCCCAAAATAGTCTGTCACTGTTTCCATTGTTTTCCTGTCTATTTGCCATGAAGTGATGGGACTGGATGCCGTGATCTTAGTTTTCTGAATGTTGAGTTGTAAGCCAACTTTTTCACTCTCCTCTTTCACTTTTCATCCAGAGGCTCTTTGGTCCTTCTTTGCTTTCTGCCGTAAGGGTCGTGTCATCTGCACGTCTGAGGTTATTGATATTTCTCCCAGCAATCTTGATTCCGGCTTGTGTTTTGTCCAGTCTGGCATTTCACATGATGTACTCTGCATAGAAGTTAAATAAGCAGGATTATTTTTGCTTAGACATGATTTAAAATTATTTGGGGTATATTCCTAGGAGTGGAATTCTGGATCACGTGGCAGTTTTATGTTTAACTGCTTGAATAGTCACCAGACTGTTCTCCATAGTGGTTGCCTCATTTTACATTCCTATCAGCAAATTTTTTTTGTACCTAGTCCAGCAATCTTACTCTCTTATGTAGTCGATAGTTAATTTATATATAATGCAATCGGTGATGTACTTGGGTTAATATCTGCCATCTTATCATTCGATTTCAGTTTTTCCAAACTGTTTTTCTTTTTCTCTCTCCTGTCTTGACTTCTTTTGTATTATTGTATTTCTCTCTCTGATTACCTAGTTAGTTGTGCATTCTTTTATTGCTTACCCCAGAAATTATGATATGTACTCTTGACTTACAGTATTCTAATACAAATAATAACTTGGATCACTCTCCCATTAGTGTTCCTCTGACTCCTGTCTTTATCATTTTATTATTACACATAATTATTTTGTATTTTATATGTCTCTTAAGGCATTATTTTTTGTTTTTACAGAGAATATTCATTTCTGTTTTCCCACATCTTCCTATTTATTTAGGGGCTTCTAAGAGGCTCAAAGCATTTTATGAAAGAGTTACACATTTCAAAGTTTGTTGATATTTCTAGAAAGCCATTCACATGTAACATATTTATTAAGAACATGGGGTTTACAGTCCCATCTGTAACACTTTGAGTCTCAGTTTCCTCATGGAAATATAGGGAATAATATGTTAAATACAGTAATATCTACCTCATAGGTGGCTGTGAAGATTAAATGAGAAAATAAAGTTAAGCCTCTTACTAGAATGCCATACACAAAGAAAAATTTCATTATTCTGTTGTGGCAAGTACATAATTCCTGAGGTTTAAAAAAGAATTGTTCTTATATTCTGTATTAGAATCATCATTTTGTCTTTTAAACATTGATTTTCAAAAGAACATGTTTCCTTTCCTAAAGTTTCCCCCTTCATTTTTTTCTCTTTCATCCATCTAATCCAATTATCTATGTCCCAAGGAATTTTGATACTAGAACCTGTGTTTCAATAATAGAAATGTGTTACCATAATAGAAGCAGCTTAGCCAAGACTGTCAAGTTCACCTTAGAGCCATTTGTAGAATTTAAAAAAATTATTTGTGTAGAAAACAAACAACCCATTATTTCTATTTTCAGCCACAGAAGGCAGCCCATCTGTTGTTTATCTAATCTTGATTCAGAAACATACAAAAATAGAACAATAACATCATATCTAACTTATAATTTTAGTTTCATTTTCTGATAACAGTGTTTCCCCTTCACCAGACAATAACAGAAGGACCTGACAGAGGAGCACAGAACTAGAGAAACACTGTTTATGTGTTTAAAAGACAAACTAGAGAAGCATTGTTTATGAAAGGACCATAAGGAAATGGGTATGTTTTGCTCTTCCAACATTAATGACAGCAAGTAATTCTCTATGAATATATAGTATATACTACTAATCTTTTTTTTTTTCTGCTACTAATCTTTAAAGTTGGTAAGTATCCTGCCTGTGACTTGCTAGCACCAAACTGATTTTTCCTCAACATTGTTCAGTGCCTGTAATAGAGGGAAAGAGGGAGAGTTACTGAAAAAATATTCAAAGTCTCTTATAGGAAAATATTTTGAAATATTATATTTTAGAAGTATAGACTATTAAATTTATTTTAAAAGTATTCATCCTATTATGTACAGGCTGTAAAATGCTATCAAGGGGCACTTTTGGATAAATACTTTAAAATATACGAGTCATTTTGGCCTGTGTGAAACAGACTAAATAGCCTAAGCCATGAGTTCCGTTTTAGTCTTAACTCAGATCAACTGGTGGTGGTGGTGGTGGTGGTCATTCGTTAAGTCGTGTCCGACTCTTTGTGACCCATGAACTGCAGCACGCCAGGCTTCCCTGTCCTTCACTATCAAAGAGCCCTGTCTTTTTCACTATCAAAGAGCCCTGTCTTTTTGGGCTACTGTTGTAAATCCCGTAGACTAGCTGATAAACAACAGAAAGTTGTTTCTTGTAGTCCTGGAGGCTGGGGAGTCCCAAGATCATCAGCAGGTGCCACGTCTGGTGAGTCATGTTTCCTGGTTCCTAGACTGCCTGCTGCTTCTCCCTGTCCTCGCAGCACGGGAGCCCATTCCTTCCTGGCCTGACCCCTCCCAGAGTGCCTGCCTCCTAGGATCATCACCACGTGCGGGGTGAAGTTTGAGGGCCCATAAACTGTCAGCCCATTGCAGTCCCTAAGTATACTCTGCATTATTTCAGTCTTTTGAAATAATTCGAGCTTTCCTAATAGCCCAATACATGTTCTTTTTGTTATATGTTCGTTGGGCTCTTGAAAATAATATGTATCAGTGGGAATGCAGTGTTCCGTGTGTATCAGTTACATCAGGTTTGTCACTCATGTAATTCAGATTCCAGTAGCCACGTTGAATAAAAGCAGAATTAGGTGAAATTACCTATATTTTATTTTAACACACCCCAAATATTATCATTTCAGTGTGTAATCAACATGATAAAACCTAATGCAATATT